>NC_045785.1:168646142-168946142 GCF_009873245.2 Balaenoptera musculus | reverse complement strand
TCCCTCCACTCTCTCTAAGATTGCCTGTCTGGAAAACTCTTCATTCATCCTTTAAAACTGTTCAGATACCTCCCCTGGGAAAATTTCCTGCTTTGTACACAGATTCAACATATTCCTTTTTTGTTGTTTTCGTTTCGGGTTGTTACTGTTACTATTTCTTTTTTTTTTTCTTAATTTTTATTGGAGTATAGTTGATTTACAATGTTGTGTTAGATTCTGCTGTACAGCAAAGTGAATCAGTTATACATATACATATATCCACTATTTTTTTAGATTCTTTTCCCCTATAGGTCATTACAGAGTATTGAGTAGAGTTCCCTGTGCTATAGAGTAGCTCCTTATTAGTTATATATTTTATATATAGTAGTGTGTATATGGCAATCCCAGCCAAGAGCAGAGTTCTCTTATTTAACATTTCACTCTGTGTTATAATTACTTACTTACATGTCTGTCAGCTTCGGCACTCACACTGGTTTGAAGGTTGAACCCAGACAAACTCAATTCTATTCTTGAATAACCAAGAGGTCAGAAGCCAGTCCTCATTAACCTCTGCTCACCTCCTGCCTAGCACCAAGCCTGGCCCATATTCAGTAAATGTTTCTACATCTCTTCAATTTGGAAGGCATAAATCATGAATTTTATATTTTAAAAGTATATATCCTGAAATCACTTTAAAAGTGATTCATGTTCTTTTCTACTGCCACCAGAACAAGAGAGTGGAAGAGCTCCTCCATCTACTCACCTGCCTTAGGCATTAGCATCTTGTGAGGGTTATACATGACCATCAGTGGTGGAAGTCTGGCAGAGCAAGGGCCAGGGGCTATACGGACATGGAATATTCTGGAAAATATAACCACATATTAGAAACATGAAAACCATTACCTTATATTTCTCAGGTAGTAAGCTGGGGACAGAGAGTTGGGGTTCCTTAATGAATCTGGTACCCTGGGTGCTTCTGACTAGGTATCTTTATGAATGGGAAGATCCTTGTCATAGAGGGTTTGTCCCAAGACATATTTGCAAAGTGAAAAGTTGGCCGTGCTAATGCTTGCTTTTAGACCACATGAGAGTTTTTCTCTCCTTCATTATTCACAGCTGATTACACAGCTGTGGATTTCAAAAAGTGTATACTTCTTTTTTCACATTCACACATACACCTGAAATCAAAATTAAGTTCACTTGTTGTTTGGAAATGAGGCACATAAAATAAGGGTACCATGTGGCATTTTTATGCTCAGCCTCTTAGAAAGCTAAATAATTCTCTCCCTTCTCCAGAGTATATCTATTTTCCAAAGATATTCCCTGTTTCACCAATAAGAATAATCACAGGGGACTTTTCCCCCCTAAGGTGTTATTTTGATTTCAGGAATTAAGCTCTAATTGAGCAGCTGAGAAAGATCCTGCTGTAAATATTAACAATGGAGCCAGCTTTTCTAATGAATTCCAGCTGATGAGGGGGCAGGAGGACGGGAAGGAGAACAGCAAGATGGATTAGTGGTAGGCTGTGCAATGAGTAGAATCGTGACCCCCAAAATTCATGTCCATCTGGAACCTCAGAATATGACCTTATTTGGAACTAGGGTCTTTTCAGATGTAATTAATCAAGGATCTCTAGATGAAATTATTTGGATTTAGTGTGGGCCTTAAATCCAGTAACTGATGCTTTATAAGAAGAGGAGAGGACACAGAGAGACACAGGAGAAGACAACCATGTGAAGATAGAGGCAGAGGTTGGAGTGATGCAGCCACAAGCCAAGGATGCCTGGGGTCACCAGAAGTTGGAAGAGGCAGAGAAGGATTCTTCTCTAGAGCCTTCAGAGGGGTTCCTGCTGACACATTGATTTCAAACTTCTAGACTCCAGATTGTGAGAGAATAAATTTCTACAGTTTTAAGCCACCAAGTTTCTTGAAATTTATTATGACATCCACAAGGAACTAATACAGGCTGCATATTTGTGTATCCAATAAATATTTACTGAGTACCTACTATTTGCCAGGTACTATGCTAAGTACTAGGTATACAGTAATAAATAAGAGAGACATTAAACAAATTCAGTACTTATAGCACTGTGAGAGTGTAAAATAAGAGGTGTAGTTTGAGGGTTTGGGGAAAACTTTGCCCCAGATGAGGCAAACAATGGGTAAGGTGATCAAGCTATGTGTTATTGTCCAGGTAAACAGGGGAGATGATAGAGACCATTACAGTAGAAGAAAGCCAAAAACTCTAAGAAAAAAGTCAACACTCTTAAGATATGTAGGAGCTTGGTTGGGAAAGTGTATCTGGAACATAATGATTGGTAGATCAGTGACACAAGGTAATGCAGGAGTTGCAGTCAGGGATGACGTCAGACAGGTCCTTGTAGGTTCTGTCAAATATCAGAGACATTATTCTAAGTGCAATCACAAGTCTTGTGAAGAAGCTTTGGAAGGGTATAATGTGATTCGAGTCCTTTTTAAGAGATCACTCTGATTATTCTATAGAGAAGGAGTTGGAGGAAGGCAAGAATGGGTGTAGGTCACCATGTAGAAGTCATTGCAGTGGTCCAAGAAGGAAACAGTGGTGGCCTAGAGTCAAGATCACGCTAGTGGAGTTAGAGATGTGAATGGATTTAAGATACATTTGGGGGAAAGGGGTCATAGGACTTGATGTCTAGAGGAAGGAGTGAAATAGACAGATGTCAAGAATATATTTGCTTGGAAAAATTAACAGAGGAACATGTTTTGTGGAGGCAATGACCCTGAATTTGCTTTTGGATTTGTTTTCAGAAGTGTCTTTACAACATCTAAGCAGAGATGTTAACGTTTGTCATCAAATATACAGCTATAAAGTTGAGATGCTCTTGCTGGCCTGAAGATATAAATTCCAGTCATCAGAACTTGATTGTATTGGAAGCAATGGAAATAAAGACATCATCTAGGGAGAGAATGGAGAGAGAGGAGACCTGCAAAACAGAAGCACTCCTGAAGGATATGGAGCTAGGCTTTTAAAAAATGGCAAGAAAGATGAGAAGAAAGCTGGGTGGGAGTGGTATATGGAAGCCAAGGGAAAGGAGTGGTTTAAGGAGAAACAGTCAACTAGGTCAAAAGCTGATGGGTGTCTTAGTATGATGAGAATGAAAAAATGTCTCTTGAATTTAGTAATATGGAGAGCATTGGTGACCTTAGCCAAAACTGGAGAAGTGGCCCACAGTGGGCAGAGGCGGGTGTGCCCATAGGCCACAGGAATGAAAAATGCCAACAGGGTAGGTGCTGTCGAGTCAGGATTCTATGCTCATCCCCACTCTGATGTCTTGGTGTTTCAAAAGGCCCCTGAAGTATTTCTGAGTTGTCCTGAGATTGGGTTTCCATTGCCTGGTAGAATGGAAGCTTGAAATAAAGATTAAGTTCAGTCGTAGAGAAAGTTGCCTGTCTTCGTGTACGTTGGGCACAGAGATTCATCTTGCTACAATGAAGTGAGTTAAGGGAGCATTGACACCAGAGAAGAAGAGATGAATTGTGCTGGAAGGAACAGGGAAAACCAGCACACTCAACCCTAATGGGAAAATTTTTCAAGCCCACCCGCAGGGATAGACGGGCTAAAACTTTCTGCACAGGATTTGTTTTTTTTGTTGTTGTTTTGTTGTTTGTTTTTGTTTTGTTTTGGCCGCGCCATGCAGCATGCGGGATCTTAAGTTTCCCAACCAGGGATCAAACCTGTGCCCCCTTCATTGGGAGCACAGAGCCTTAACCACTGGACCACCTGGCAAGTCCTGAGGATTTGTATTTTGTGCAACATAATTGGTCCCCCAACTCTATTCCAGACCTTCATGTCTAGAAATTAGAATCTGCTTCTCCCACTGGTTTATCTGTTCTAGGGCCAAGTAATATGTTTGTTTTAAAATCTCTCAAGAGGTTCTGATATTCTGATGGTGGAGGGGAACCTCTGAGCTAACTAATCTCTAGGGTTCCTTCAACTTCAGCACTTTACAAGTCAAAGAGGATAGAGGATAGACACCATGGCAACACCTGCATGAGTAGCCTGATAGGAGTTAGTTCCAGCTCATGGCTGGTCTTCAGCTGGCAGTCTCCAATGATCAATGTTGGCTTATTGTTTCACTTCCAAATAAAATTCAAAGACTACCTAATAGGATAGGAACTGGTTCCAAGAAAGCTTGATCAAATGAGTACCTCAGAAGACATTACAAAAATAAGATCTAAAGCCTCTTGTCTTATAGCATCTTAATGTCGTGGCCTTTATTTAACACGTATATTTTTGTTAAAAAAAATAAATGTTTCTAAGGGAAGTCATCTCATTTTGATAAAATATGTCTTTTCCAAGTCTTTTGACTTTTGCAAGAAAAAAGTGTTTTTGTGGCTGCTTCCCACTAGCTATCTATTTTACATTTGGTAGTGTGTATATGTCCATGCCACTAGCACAGGGAGATCAGCTCCGTGCTTTGTGTCCACCTAGAGGGGTGGGATAGGGAGGGTGGGAGGGAGACGCAAGAGGGAGGGGATATGGGGATATATATATATGTATAGCTGATTCACTTTGTTATAAAGCAGAAACTAACACGCCATTGTAAAGCAATTATACTCCAATAAAGATGTTTAAAAAAAAAGAAGAAAAAAAAAAAAGAAAAGAAAAAAGTGTTTTTTCTAAACCTGGTCCCAAAATTGAATAGGCATTTTTCAGCTTTTTTGTTTGTATGTGTGTTTACTATAACAAAAATAAGTGTTGTGTAGTTAAGCTGCAGACAGAAACCCATGAGTGGCATGAGGCAACCAAGAGATGGCGGAAATGGCAACTCCCACAGCGTGTGTAAGGGCTTAGCTCAGCACCCTTTCCAAGGAGTGAGCAAACTTCAAGAAGGACTGGGCAAGACAGCACAGAGGGTGAGCTGAAAAGGGGTAGATAGAGGGAACCAAAAACTGCATCTGTATATGCAACTCATTTTAGGCTACTTCTTTCATTTAATATCTTTGATTTTCAAAACAACCCTGTGAGGTGACTAGCATTTATTATTCCCATTTTTTGAGATGATAAAACCAAGTTTTCAAGAGATTAAGGCACATACTAGTGTTGACAAAAAAAAAACACACACACACACAACCTAGAAGTTGAGAGTTATGTTTTATTCCACAGATTTTCTGAGGACTTCAAGCCCAGGAGACAGGGCTCAGATCACTCTGAGGGACGGCTCCAGAGAGGTCAGGGAGGAGCTGGGATAAATAGGAGTTTTTGCAACACAGACAAGGTAGTTGGAACATCAAAGGATTACTGTTAATTAAAGAAAACCAGATCTGAACTTAAGGAATTTAGCTCTTTTCTACCTATGAGAAGATGCAGAGTCTGGGCTCATTGAAATCATTCCTTTGACAAGCATCTCAGCTATCTGGGGCCAGGATCCTGTGTTTTCTCATCCTGAGTCTCCTCAGGGTGCACTGTTGGGGATGACTTGGGTAGTTGACTGCTGGGTGGCGGGCATCCTGTTGCATCCTGAGTTCCCTTAGAGCTTACCATCGGGGATGCTGAAATGTGATGGCCTGATGGCTGCAACATCCTTTGTTTACTGATATGGCAGGCAACGTTTTTCATTCACGCTAGAAAAAGGTGCTGTTGAGACTCGAACCCAGGACGTCCTGATTATTTTCTTACTCATAATCCCTAAAGTAACCTGTTGCTTTTATGTCGATGCCTACATCTTGATAGGCATATAATAGCTTTCATACCCCTGACTAGAATAATTTTAAGAATCAGTATGTGGAAAACTGATGCTGATTCTGTTTATCACTCTAGAGGAAAGGGTTTATGTTTGTCTCTCCCATTAATTAAAGGGAAGACACCATAAAGTCTAATTCAGACATTGCTGTATGGAATTTTCAAGTCAAGTACACGTCTTAAATGAAAATGATAATAGTACTCACCTAATAAGGCAGTAGTGAAATACTAATGAGACCATGCATATATAATGCTTAATACAATACCTGGCACATAGCATATACTCAGTAAATATGGGTCACATTATTTGACTACTACTATTATTATTATATGCCATGTGATGTATATTTTAAAGATTACAACTTCTAAATCATAAACTTATTGCCAGTATTGTAGATTTAGCCTCTCCTATGAATACTTGAATACACATTTCCAAACTATTTTAAACCTCTCATGACTTGAGATAATTCACAGAGCAAGAAATAAGCAGAAAGGTGTTTCTCTTAAATAGTTTTGGTATTTAAGATGATGAATTCTTAATAGAATCTCTCTTTTTTATTTTTATAGTTTTGCTTAATCACGTATTTTATGAATATTCACAAGATCACTCTAATGAAATTATTTTTGAAGACATGTCTTATAATGCAACGATATATATTAAAGAAATAGTATAGTTATGTTTTATTTTCTGCTATTAATGATAGTAGTTAGAGGTACCCTCCACTCTGCATGCCTTAGGTCATTTTCTTAAATTTATTTTATTGAAGTGTAGTTGATTTACAATTATGTGTTAGTTTCAGGTGTACAGCAAAGTGATTCAATTATACATATATATATATATATATGTATATATACACATTCTTTTTCACATTCTTTTCTGTTATAGTTTATCACAGGGTATTGAATATAGTTCCCCGTGCCATACACCAGGACCTTGTTTATCTATTCTATGTACAATAGTTTGCATCTGCTAATCCCAAACTCCCAGTCCATCCCTCCTCCACCGCTCTCCCCCTCGGCAATCACAAGTCTGTTCTCTATATCTGTGAGTCTGTTTCTGTTTTGTAGATAGGTTCATTTGTGTCATATTTTAGATTCCACGTATAAGTGATATAATGTGGTATTTATCTTTCTCTTTCTGACTTACTTCACTTAGTATGATAATATCTAGGTCCATCCATGTTGCTGCAAATGGCATTATTTCATTCTTTTTTATGGCTGAGTAGTATTCCATTGTATATATGTACCACATCTTCTTTATCCATTCATCTGTCGATGAACATTTAGGTTGTTTCCATGTCTTGGCTATTGTGAACACTGCTGCTATGAGCATAGGGGTGCAAGTATCTTTTTGAATTATAGTGTTGTCTGGATATATGCCCAGGAGTGGGGTTGCTGGATCATATGGTAGTTCTACTTTTAGTTTTTTGAGGAACCTCCATACTGTTTTCCATAGAGTGCATGCCTCAGGTTTTCAAGTGGAGAGACTTCAGTGTGGTGGGACACCCATTTGAGTTCCTTGGGCTTCTCTCTGCCAGCTCACTCACACCTTCAAAATATCAGATTACAGAGTTTGCGAGGAGAAACTAGACTTGATAGCCTAGCTCATTCCACTAGCCAGTGTCCTTCATCTCTGCTCCTTATGGCGTTGTTTTTACCTCAGCAGACTCTGTCTCTGTGAAAGAGATCCGAGTCCTTTAGTTTCCCAGAGGCTGGGTGGGAGTGTCGGGGAGCCCATTGTTGCTGCACAACTGGCCACATTCTCCCAGAGCTCCTTCTGCCTCGCTCCTGGTCTATCTCTCAGTTGGTTCTGAATCCGGCTAGAAGGGAGGGTAGCTATTTGGAAGCCCCCTATATTTCCAACAAATACATCCTCATGATTGAATGCCTTTGGAAGGGCGAGAGGAATAGTCCACAAAATAGTTACTGATCATGTCACTTCAATACCTGGACAAGTAAAGAAAAATCAACAAATGAAAAGATAAGCTCTCCATCCTTGAGAAGTTTATATGTTTTGCTAGCTTTTATATTTTTATAGTTTATATATCTTGACAGTTTTGTGGACACCTAATCAAAGGTACCACTTGAAATGAAACAGGTACTGGTATATTATGTGTTTTTATCACAGGCAGACAAGCCCTAGGATGTATTATATAATTTAATTTACAGTATGAAAGCAGTCTTTCCTTTTAACCGTCCAATTGCCTGACTACATAAAATTCCTGTGTTAGTAATTAAATTATGTCATGTATGTAAAAGTGTTTCAAATATTTCAAAACATTATGTACATATAAATAGTAAGCTATTATTTTGGTCATAATTATTCCAAACTTGACACCCTTTCTCTGTTCATTTTTTCTCAAATATTCTCACCTAAGCATTTATTACATCAGGCATAAGCTGGTTATAGAGGATCTAGGAATAGCCACCTCCTTTTCCAATTCTAGAATAATTCTTTCAAGTAAATTTTGTTAAGTAGAAGTTAACATATTATTCTTGCTTTCCAACTAGCAATCTTTAACCGACAGGAAAATCAATGCCATTTCCTCAACAGCAAATTATATTCCACTTATGTACATTATAGCACTTTTCTTGGAGTTGATAAATAAGGAAAAAATACTGACAGTCATTTAACTTAGTAGGATTTACTTAAACGAACTGCCAGAAAGGACTTAATTCTTAAAATAATTGATTTTTCTCTACATCAGATGAAAAACGTACAACAGAGTAAATGAAAGTCTTTTAAACAAAAGTAATTTTCTGTTCATTAAAGGAAACATAAAATATACTATAAGGCTGAATTATCCAAATCTTTGAAAAACAATTACTTGCAGGTTATTAACCTATTTTTAAGGCAAGAATTTTTAAACGGCATTCAGAGCATTTCCTAACCTGACATGCATTGAGATGAAGAAATTTTAAAATAGTTATTACTACCCCAATGTTTTTGCTACATACTGATGGAGGAAAATAGCTGAATGTACGTAAGTGATCTGAAAATAACATGCAATGTCTCATGACAGGCTATGGCAGCAGAGAGACCTGGAAAAAAATCCATACTGGCCTCACCACTGTTCAACTCCTATTGACAGCTGTCACTCAAAAGGTGATATCACATAAAAGCTTTCTGATCTGAAGCTTAAGTTTCCACAGTAGGGCAAAATCCTATTACCTTCAAACCCACCTTTCAGACATCTATTCTCTTCTCTGCTGACAGTTTCTTCTAGGTAAAATGTTTCTTACCCAGGGTGGTTCTTGTTATTATCCCAGCCACAAATCTTCTTTACAAAAATAATCAATTGTATAGAATCATATGCAGGTTAGTTATGTTTTTCTTCAAGTTAAATTATGTAGCACCCAACTCCATTTAATTGCCATTTCCTACCTTCGCTGGTTTATCTAAATTTTTCCATAGCTGAAACCTTACTGGTATTCAGATTGTATTTTTTGAATTTTGTTTCCATATATCTTGAACATTTCAGTTGTTTAATGTTCTTGAGATCTAGGAATAGAAGAGATTACTGGTGGATTCTGTAACATTACTCATAATTTAGAAAAGGTATAGGATTTATAGACATGAGTCTACAGTCCTCTATTCAAAAGAAGCTGGTTGAAAGTTAAGAAAATATTCAACTTAATTCTTCCTATACATATGATGTGAGATGATTAGCATTTGCTTAATATTTCACCAGACTTTATGTCTGTACTAGTAGACACGGTCTAGGATAAAAGGAATAGCAATAATCTTTTCTAAGAGCTCATCAATGATCTGTCCAGTAAGAGAGATAAAGAGAAATTTATAGGTGTTTTATATCAGAGGAAACTAGTAAGATCATAACTTTGCCATTGTGTAACCTGCCAAAGTGGTCCCAACCCAGTTTGGTCGTATGGTTTGGCATGTCCTCAATTATCTTGGCAGCTGGAGAGGCAGCTCTCATGACATTTTCAAATCAAGTAATTCTCCGAAATCATGAATTCATTCAAAACACATTCATTTAGTATCTACTAGGTGCTTGTATAATCCCTTTACCTAGATGTCCTTTTCTGCTCCCTGCATCAACTTTCTTCCTACTCATCCCTGAATACTTAGGGCAGATATTAGTGCCTTCATGAAGCCTTTCCCCACCCTTTTTTAACCTACCTTAGTAGTGGAATGAATCACATTATCCTGGGAATTCTTTTTCTTAATAACATCTTTATTGAGATATAATTCACATATCATAAACTTCATCCTTTTTAAGATTACAATTCAGTGGTATTTCATATATTTACAAGGTTGTGCATTGATCACCACTAATTCCAGACCATTTTCATCAACTCCTCCAAAACAAGCCCCATACCTTTATCACTCACTCTTCACCCCCTCTCCCCCAACTCCCCAGCTCCTGGCAACCACTGAATTACTTTCTGTCTCTATGGATTTGCCTACTCTGTACATTTCATATAATGGAATCACAATATGTGGCCCTTTGTTCCTGGCTTCTTTCACTTAGCATAAAGTTTTTAAAGGGTCTTCCATGTTATAGTATGTCGTTCCTTTCCATTGACACATAAGATTCCACTGTACAGATACACCACATTTGTTTATTCATTCTTCAGTTGATGGTAATTTGGGTTGTTTCCACTTTTTGGCTACTATGAATAATTCTTCCATGAACAATCATGTACAAATTTGGTGTGGACATATGTTTTCAGTTCTCTTGGGTATATATCTAAGAGTGGAATCCCTGGGTCATATGATAAATATATGCTTAACATTTTGAGGAACTGCCAAAGTGGTTGCACCATTTTATGGTCCCACCAGCAACTCATGACGGTTCTAATTTCTCTGCATTCTTGGCAACACTTGTTATGGTCCATCCTTTTTTTACCATAGTCATCCTAGTGAGTATGAAGTGCTACCTTATTGTGTGTGTGTTTTTTTTTAAGTATTTGTTTATTTATTTATTTATGGCTGTGTCGGGTCTTCGTTTCTGTGCGAGGGCTTTCTCTAGTTGCGGCGAGCGGGGGCCACTCTTCATCGTGGTGCGCGGGCCTCTCACTATCGCGGCCTCTCTTGTTGCAGAGCACAGGCTCCGGACGCGCAGGCTCAGTAATTGTGGCTCACGGACCCAGCCGCTCCGTGGCACGTGGGATCCTCCCAGACCAGGGCTCGAACCCGTGTCCCCTGCATTGGCAGGCAGATTCTCAACCACTGCGCCACCAGGGAAGCCCCTTATTGTGGTTTTGATCTTCTTTCCCCGACTAATGATGAGTCCCTCAACATGGCTAATGATGTCGAGCATTGTTTCACCTAGAAGGGGAGATTCTTAAGTTTTGGGTCAAAATATTATTTATTTTACTATCTCCAGTACCAAATACAAACTGGCACATAGTAGGAAGCCAATAATTATTATAAACAGAATGAGTATATATTTAATTTTTAAGAGTACTGTGCTTTGAATTACTCACAAGAGCGGTCCTAGGTACCTAATGTCTATTATAAATACTGGCTCTATACCTGAATGCAAAAATACAGATTCTTTAAACCCATTTTTAAAAACCAGCAAAAATATGTGTTTTTTAAATGATGGCTTACTTACTTATATTTTTCTCCTTAGAAATCAATTTTCAGCAAGCAGTGTATCTTGGCTCTTTCTGGGAGCAAAGTTTAACTCAGATTGGGCGGTAGCTGTGTTTCAGCCAAGTTGATTACAGAGCCAGGAAACGAAAATGCAGTGTTTGTGGAAGGCAGAGGCAGATATGGATCTCGCATGAGAGCCTGTCCCCTGAAATTAGAGATGGATGAGAGATATGGATTTATTTTTCAGGATGTGTTCCTTCCTGGATGTCAGATGCCATTTGTCATACCACAGATTTTGCTGTCTATCAGGATCTAGGCAAAAAGGTATTTCAGAGCTTAAGGAGTTTCTCTCCATACAGCATTTTATCCAAAGAAGCAGTCTCAATTCCTCTGAGAAGTTAAGAAGTTGGAGAAAAGCACAACCCCACATGTACCAGGGTATTCAGCCGGCTAGCTCTGTATCTCAGCTACCTCCTAAATTTAGAATCTACATTAATTCAATTATTTTTCAGAATGATTTCAATAAATCCTTGTGTCCATGGTCTAAACATGACCCAAATGGCTGTAAAACATTTCCAAAGGTCACAAATTTACTACCAGAGAATAAGTGGGAAACTGGGAAATCAAATCATTAAGGTGAGAGCAGAGTTGGACAAAAATGTTTTGAAAGACTAAAAAATGGGCATATCTAGTGATGCAGGAAGTTTATTTTTAGGGAATAACTTTAGGAAATAATTGGATAATTGTGCAAAGATTTATGAACATAGATGTTCATATTGGATTGTTTAAGGTAGAGAAAAAGCTATGAACAACCTAATAGTATAGTAGTAGATTTGACAATAAATTATACACATATCCATATAATGGAATACTACCCAGACATTAAAGCCATCTTGTAGAAGACTGTTTAATGATGTAGGAATTTTCAAGATATATGAGTTTAAAAAAGCAGGTTATATAAATATATACCTATTACAATCCTCTTTTAAAATATATGTTTATATGTATATATATGTGCATAGGAGGAAATACTGGACTCTGAGTGGTGACATAACAAGTAGCTTTTATATTTTGATATGTGCTTTTTGGATCCACATGTTATGCTTAATAACTTATTATTAAGTGGCACATTACTTAAAAAGAAAAAAAGCAGAATTTTTGGTGAGGTGACATGTATGTAAGAAGCCTGGACCTTAGGAGACAATATTTTAAATAGGACTCATTTTGTGGAGGTTTGATATACATGATATATGAGATGTACAAACACACACACAAACACACAGCAAATTCCTTTTTGAGGTGACTTTTAGCTTTTCTTTCTGTCTTGATTTTTAAAAATCTTTTCAAGTGGGAGGGGCTCATGTGGAATTTTGGAGGGAATTTCTAGCCTGTAGTCTCATGTTTCCCTGATGGGCAGCTCCTGCCAAAGTCATGTTCCTTGGCTCTCTTAGTCCCTGGCCCACTCCTGCCCCTGATAGGAGTGACTTATCTGAGAGTAAGGCTGGTCCTGCCCCTCCCAGGCTCCTGTGTGTGTGTGTGTGTGTGTGTGTGTGTGTGTGTGTGTGTGTGTGTGCGCGCGCCAGGTCCTGTCCTTGGGATGCATTCTCATCTCCTCTCTGTTGTGATCTCCTTGGAGCAGTCTGGTAGTTCCCTGGGGCTGTTGAACTGTGTCCAAAGTGGAGAGACAAGATAATCTAATCCACTACACGGCTTTAAAGTCTCAGTTGTGTCCATATCCTCAAATCCAGCATTACTCAGTAATAAATCTGATCTTTAAGATCTATTTCTAGTGTACAGAAGTCATTGCTTTCTTATATGCCACCAATAAACAATTGGAATTTGACATTAAAAACCACAGCGCCGTTTGTATGAGCACTGAAACCAAAGAGATGCGTTAGGTATAAATCTAATAAAATACGGACAAGCTCTATATGAAAAAGACTGTAAAATTCTGATAAAAAGCAATCAAAGAAGATCTAAACAAATGGAGAGATAGTCCATGTATGTGGAAAAGAAGAGTCAGTATTGTCAAGATGTCAGTTCTTCCCAACTTGATCTATAGATTCACCACAATCCCAATCAGAATTCTCAGCAAGTTATTTTGTGGATATTGACAAACTGATTTTAAAGTTTGTATGGAAAGGCAAAAGACCCAGAATCGCCAACATGATATTGAGGGAGAAGAACAAAGTCAGAGAACTGACACTACCTGACTTCAAAACCTACTATAAAGTTACGGTCATCAAGAGAGTGTGGTATTGGAGAAAGAAAAGACAAATAGATCAATGGAATAGAACAGAGAGCCCAGAAATAGACCTACTTAAATACAGTCAACTGATCTTTGGCAAAGGAGCAAAGGCAGTTAAACAGAGCAAAGACTGTCTCCAACAAATGTTGCTAGAACCACTGAATTGATCCTCCACATGCAATAATAATAATAATAATAAAGAATCTAGACCCAGACCTTACACTTTTCACAAAAATTAACTCAAATTGGATCATAATAAATGTAAAATGCAAAACTATAAAACTCCTAGAAGATAACCCAGGAGAAAATCTAGGTGACCTTGGGGCTGGTAATGACTTTTTTGGTACAACATCAAAAGCATGATCCATGGAAGAAAAATTTGACAAATTGGACTTCATTAAAATTAAAAACTTCTGCCCTGTGAAAAAAACACTGTTAAGAAAATGAGGAAAAAAGCCACAGAGTGGGAGAAAATATTTGTAAAACACACATCTGATAAATGACTGATATCCCAAATTACAAAGCACTCTTAAAACTTAACAGTAAAAACAAACAACTCAACTAGAATCTGTATCTGTCTGTCTCCTGTATCCATATCACAACTGGTTATTAACTTAGAAAAGCAAGAAATGTGTTATTTATGCAATCCTTCCCCACAAACAAAGAACCCTGATGATTCCATGAAGGAGATGTTTGGAGAAGGTACAGTTCTTTGCCCATTCATGAGTAACCTATATTGAGAGAAACCTAAATGATGCTTATTGGAGAAAAGCGGGAAAGATTGGCAGGAACATATTAATTTGTTCTCATGGGGTATATTGAAGAGGGAGAGACGGAATCTCAAGTGAGAAAATAAACCAAAAGGGGCTAAAGTGAGGGTTTTTTTAATTGGAGCAGGTGACAAGATGGGCCAAAGTTTACAAATTCCAGCTCAAGAGGCAATGTGTCCTGGGTGAATCTTGGCTCTGTCCCTTACAAGCTGCGTGAGCTTGGACAAATAATTCAACCTCTGGGGGCTTCAGTTTCTTCATCTGTAAAATGGGAATAATAATATTAGTAAGCACTTTATAAGCATCAGTTATGAAAACAAAGAAAATATCCAGAAAAGTAGATTTTTCTCTTGTGCTCCCTACCTTACTGTTCAAACGGCAGAGGAGAGTTGTCTGGCTAATTCTTGGGGTTGGGGCAGTTTATCTTAAAGATCTTCAAAAAGAGGAGCAAATGCCACAGCCAATTCAAACAGATGAAAGCGGAGCACTAAGTAAATGGAAAGGAAGACATTATAGAGATAATCCTAAATCACAGCCTGAATATTTGGAGGTGAAATGCCCTCCCTGTTTAGGATCATCTGCAAAAAGAGAAGATGCTTCTTTTATTTTAATTGAAGTATAGTTAATTTACAATGTTGTGTTAGTTTCAAGTGTACAGCAAAGTGATTCAGACATATATATATCTGAAGATTCTTTTTCAGATTCTTTTCCATTATAGGTTATTACAAGATACTGAGTGTAGATCCCCATGCTATACAGTAGGTCCTTGTTGTTTACCTATTTTATATATAGTAGTGTGTATATGTTCATCCCAAACTCCTAATTTATCTCTCCATCCCTTCCCCCCACTCTCCCTTTTGGTAACCATAAGTTTGTTTTCTTTGTCCGTGAGTCTATTTCTGTTTTGCAGATAAGTTCATTTGTACCTTTTCTTTTTTTAGATTCCACAAATAAGTGCTATCATATGATAGATGTCTTTCTCTGTCTGGCTTACTTCACTTAGTATGATAATCTCTAAGTCCATCCATGTTGCTGCAAACGGCATTATTTCATTCTTTTTTATGGAATATATACAATATTCCGTTGTATATATACACCATATCTTCTTTATTCATTCATCTGTTGATGGACATTTAGGTTGCTTCCATGTACTGGCTATTGTAAATAGAGCTGCTATAAATATTGGGGTGCATGTATCTTTTCGAATTAGAGTTTTCTCCAGATATATGCCCAGGAGTGGGATTGCAGGATCATAGGGTAACTGTATTTTTAGTTTTAAAGGAACCTCCATACAGTTTTCCATAGTAGCTGCAGCAGTTTACATTACCACCAACAATGTAGGAGGGTTCCTTTTTTTTCCACACCCTCTCCAGCATTTCTTATTTGTAGACTTTTAAGGATGGCCTTCCTGACTGTGTGAGGTGGTACCTCATTGTAGTTTTCTTGAAAACCAATGATAATGACATCCCTACCTAAAGTAATAAAACACTTACCTTGGACCACAAGGAACTCACTGATGCTTTTTATTTTTTTACATCTTTATTGGAGTATAATTGCTTTACAATGGTGTGTTAGTTTCTGCTGTATAACAAGGTGAATCAGCTATACATATACATATATCCCCATATCTCCTCCCTCTGGCGTCTCCCTCCCACCCTCCCTATCCCACCCGTCTAGGTGGACACAAAGCACCGAGCTGATCTCCCTGTGCTATGCGGCTGCTTCCCACTAGCTATCTATTTTACATTTGGTAGTGTACATATGTCCATGCCACCCTCTCACTTCGTCCCAGCTTACCCTTCCCCCTCCCCGTGTCCTCAAGTCCTGATCCTTTATTAAACACACCAAGCTTTGCATCTGGTCTCTATGAGATGGGAGAGACTACTGCAACACTGTAACAGAATGTGGCTTTGTGAAGAGCTCAAGGATGTGGCCAAGGTCACCTGACTCATTTTATGGGTGAACTTTCCCATCCATCAGAAATGACTGACTGACACCTCATTGAGAGTTACTAAAACTTACTTATAGTTCAATAAGTACAGTAGTTATTCTTGGTATTATGCTAATTAATAGTTTTTTAAAAATTACATGCTTGTTCTATAGGTCACACAGCAAGTAAAATACGGGGTCAATATTAGAACAAGGTCTGCCTGTCGTCTAAACCTAGAGGTTTTGAACTGCATACATATACTATACAGCAAATTCAAATTCTTATTGTGGGGTTGGAGCCAAAAATACTAGTTAGGCAAATGACTAATTTGGAATATAGGAATCAGCACTGGAGAATATTTTTTAAAAATAAGTCAGGCTTATGTCTTTGGAATTCCCATTACTCAAAGTAAGCCAACAAACTATTTCCAAGTGAGATCTGCCGATAGAATAGAGAAGAATCATTTTCATTTAGCACATTAATTGTTGGTATATGGGTTTTTTGTCATGTTAGAGAAAATATTCATTAAATTTCATCATTTATGATCACTGTGTTGTAACCAAATTAACCCTGACATAAACTTTGACATTTAAAAACACAGAGAACATACTGATTTTTCACCTGTTTTGCTTACATGTACTTTTCAGTTCTCATGCAGGGCTCATAATTAGGAGATACTGTCCATTAATTTTCTCACATGTTGCTTATTAAGAACCAAATTCAGAAGGTAGAAAAATGCCAATATAAATTTATTCTCCAAAACTGCCCATGAATATATTGTTATTGTTTTTCTAATTATATACTTATGGTATACTCTTCTGCTAAGATATTAAAAAATAATTTGTTCCCATTGATAGGTAAATCAATCCCATGATATTGAGTTTACAGTATGCATCTGAGCAAACTTTGCTTGTAAGATAACGCAAAGTTAAATAAGTCTGACCTAAGTTTTTAATTTAAAGTCTATATTTGAAGGCACTTCAAAAGAAATATAAGTACAGGATGTGAGCTGAATAACTCCAAAGGTTTCTGTAAAAAACTTCTGATCCCTGGTAGACAAAGTATAAATAACCTCATTGTCTACCACCCATTCCTTCTGCCCAAGCATTGGAACTTCAGCTGGGCAAAGAATGCTTTAATTTGGAGATGAAGAAGATTTTTTTTTTTCTAAGTAGAAAGCATACCACGGAGAATATGAATCACTAAGGGTGACATTAAGTCTTGCAAAGAGATAATATATGTCTCTGTGGTGGCTCAAGAGACTAACAATAAATGTTAAATATTAATAAGATTGTGGAAATCCTCATGGAAACTGTGATAAAGTAGCACCAGAAAAGGGGAAAAGACAGAGACAATAAAAACCAGAGATCTATGTCATGGTCTTTGCTGCAATTCAGTGTATGTTTTCTATTTGGGGAAAAAGTAAATAAAGAGAAGAGAAATGTTTTTCTCCAGGAAATAGACAGGTTTAGGAGTGTATAACATTAGAAAATAGATAATATTCTTTAGAGACAGGCAGCTGGGACCTCCTCTTGTGGGCTGAGATACAAAGGAAAATCAGCCACATTCTGAGGAGGAATCCACTATGCCACCTTGAGAGTGAATCCATTTGCTTTTTTCTTTTTTTAATTTTAATTTTATTGGAGTAGAGTTGATTTACAATGTTGTGTTAGTTTCAGGTGTACAGCAAAGTGATTCAGTTATATATACACATATATTCATTCTTTTTCAGATTCTTTTCTCATATAAGTTATCTCAGAACACTGAGTAGAGTTTCCAGTGCTCTACAGTAGGTTCTTGTTGGTTATCTTACATATAGTAGTATGTGTGTATTCATCCCAAGCTCTTGATTTTTCCCTCCCTCCCACAGTTCCCCTTTGGTAACCATAGGTTTGCTTTCGATATCTGTAAGTTTGTTTCTGTTTTGTAAATAAGTTCATTTGGTTCATTTTGTTAAAAAAATTAGATTACACAAATGAGTGATATATGATATTTGTCTACGGCCATTCCACCCTGAACGCGCCTGATGTCATCCATTTACTTTTGAGTCTGTGGTTTTCTTAGCTTTTGTGCTTGCTTTGGTCCCTGGGGATGACAGCAACAATAGTGCTGACAGAGGACGGTCATGTCAACCCATCACTCAGAGAGCGACAGCTTGATGGGCCTGGACACGGTTTTACCTCGTGGCTCCTCTTCAAAGCCTGAGGCCTTCCAAGTCTCTGAGTGTATCTGCAGACCAGCTATGAGGGAGAGAGTTTCTGTCGATAACACTGGCTCACCCTGCACTTAGTTCGGAAATGAGCCTTACTTTTAGACTCTCTTTCTCCTGCCCGGACTAGACTGAGCCTGATGGATGGGGCCACTTGAGCGGTGGTCGAATGCATTTTCTCACACAGAAAAAGGGAATGGAAACCAATTATCCAAAAACAGGGAAAGGCAGGAAATCACCGGGCTTGCATCCTTTTGAGGGCTCAGCCCCATGTCTGGTTTGAATTGCTATGTTAAAAAAATAGCAGTTTTTCTGGTTATTCTGGAGGTGGTGAGCAGAAGAGCAAAGGAAAGCATCAGAGGAGAACAGTCAAACTGGTTGAAGGCTCAGTGTGTGGAGGCCCGTGGGGAATATTTAGAGAGTCTCGGAGAAGTACATTCCCTCTCCATTCAGGTGCAGGGGGAGCCGGGGGCTCCCCAAGACCATGGGAGATGTGTGTGTGGGTGTGTTTGGGAGGAAGGAAGGATGAGGGCTGCAGGGCAGGAGACACGGACATGGAAAAGGAGTTGGGAGGTGGGCATGTGGCTGTGTGGCCTTCACATGCCAATATCACAGCATAACCTGAACCTTATTCTGAAAGATGCAAATGGAAAGATGGAAATGAAAAGGTTCTTTTTGCTGTTGTTGTGTTTGAAGTAGAGTTGATTTACCATGTTGTGGTAATGTCTGCTATACAGCAAAGTGACTCAGTTATACATATATATTCTTTTTCATATTCTTTTTCCATTATGGTTTATCACAGAAAATTGAACATAGTTCCCTGTCCTATACAGCAGGACCTTGTTGTTTATCCATCCTATATATAATAGTTTGCCTCTGCTAATCCCAAACTCTCGGTCCATCCCTCCTCCACTACACCCACCTTGGCAACCACAAGTCTGTTCTCTATGTCTGTGAGTCTGTTTCTGTTTCACAGATAAGTTCATTTGTGTCGTAGTTTAGATTCCACATGTAAGTGATATCATATGGTATTTGTCCTTCTATTTCTGACTTACTTGATAATCTCTTGGTCCATTCATGTTGTTGCAAATGGCATTATTTCATTCTATTTCATGGTGGAAGAAATGGAAAGATTCTAACAAGATTCTTATTTGGACTTGATCCATCCTGAAAAAAGAAGAAAGATAGGCAAGTTAGTACTAATTTGCAATCTATAAAATATTATTTTGAGAATAAGTCACATTCTGGGTTTTTTCTCTTTTTTTTTTCTTTTTTTACATTTTTAGTTGAAGAAAGCAGATTCAATTAGGCCAAAGGAAGAAATGCTTGACATTTCGAATACTGCCAAAGATGACTGTGCTATCTGTCTCCTCAAGAAACGTTTTTATAAAGGTAATCTGACTTTGATTTTGATTTATTTGATATCAGGGATTGAACCGAATGACTCCCAAGGCTGTTCTCAAATCCACATTTTATGATTTTTAAGAAAGAAAGTGTCCTTTATAAAGAATTCCAGAAACTGAAAAGGAAGAGGTTGCTTTTTTGTTTGTTTGTTTGTTTGTTTTCTTCTGTGAAGGCACAGCCCTCGATGTGAAAACCGGGGAAGTCAGTTGCATTCCCAGCCTTCACTGAGTTTAGGACCACAGAGCACAGATCAAGTTAGAACAGAATGGAAGGCCCCACCATTCCCTACACGCAGCAGCAGAAGAGCAGAGCTGCAAACTCAAATGCCTCTGAATGTCATCCAATTGCTTCTGCTTCCCAAAATTTGAATTTCTTGGTTGGACTGAAGCACATTCTATCCGGGATTAAGACAAAAATGAGAACGTAATGTGTATTCAGGCAAAACTCTAATCCAAAAAGGTACATGCACCCCTATGTTCATAGCAGCACTATTCACAATAGCCAAGACATGGAAACAACCTAAATGTCCATCGACATAGGAATGGATAAAGAAGATGTGATACATGTATACAATGGAATACTACTCAGCCATAAGAAAGAACAGAATAATGCCATTTGCAGCAACATGGATGCAACTAGAGATTATCATACTAAGTGAAGTAAGTCAGAAAGAGAAAGACAAATACCATATGATATCACTTATATGTGGAATCTAAAGTACGACACAAATGAACCTACCTATGAAACAGAAACAGACTCACGGACATAGAGAACAGACTGGTGGTTGCCAAGGGGGAGGGGGTTGGAGGAAGGATGGAGTGGGAGGTTGGGGTTAAGAGATGTAAGCTATTATATATATAAACAACAAAGTCCTACTGTATAGCATAGAGAACTGTATTCAGTGTCCTATGATAAACCATAATGGCAAAGACTATATATATATATATAAAAAATCACTTTGCTGTACACCTGAAACTAACACAAAATTGTAAATCAACTATACTTCAGTTAAAACAAAGAAATCTAAAAAAAAGTGATACCTATGTATAAAATAGACAACTGAGGGGAACATACTGTATAGCACAGGTAACTCTACTTAATGCACTGTGGTGTCCTAAATGGGAGGGAAATCCAAAAGGGAGGGGATGTATGTATATGTACGGCTGATTCATTTTGCTGTGCAGTAGAAGCTAACACAACATTGTAAAGCAACTATACTCCAATAAAAACTTAATTAAAAAAATAAAATAAATAAAAAGTAAAAAAGACTACAAATCAAAAATATAAATAAATAAATAAATAAATGAAAGAAAGTCAAGGAGTAAGTGGTTTCTGGTATTGGTTCAGCAGCTCAATCATGTTGGGGCTCATATCTCTGCAATTCCCTTGGCTTTTCTCTGTGTTCCAAGATGGCTTCTTTGGACCCAGCCATGTGTCAGCATCCAAGGTAGGATGAAGGCAACTAGGAGGAAGGATCCAAGCTAGTCATGTCTGTCTCGTTTTATGAATGAAACAGAAACTTTCCCAGAAATATTTCCCAGCAGACTTCTGGCCGAATCACATGACCACCTCTAGCTGCAAGGGAGGCTGAGAAATCCAGGATCAGGATTGTCATGATTGGCTGTGGCTGAATTACCTGGAGCTTTGCTACCCTGAACAAAACTGGATTCTGTCAGCAGGGACACAGGATGGGAGTATTCTGGGTAGGCAAGTAAAAGTGTCTACCAAATTCCATAAGTTGGAAAGATCAAGTGCTTTATTTTACATGGGACTGAGTTCCAAGTCCCAGCTCTATTATTTATTACCTTGGGCAAGTCAGTTAGTCTCAGGTTCTCAAGTAAAATAGAGATAGTGATTTTTATCTCTGGTTGTTGTGATTATTACATAAGATGCTGTTTTTTCAAAATGCTTAGCATAATGGGTGAGTAATAATAAGTCCTTAGGGATATTGGTCCCTTACAACTCTGACCCATGTTTTATTTAGACAGAGGAGCCTCTGAGCAAAAGAGTCCCTGGCTCTTACCTGGGGCATATTAGAAATTATTCAGAACAGAAAGAGTTCAGTTCTCACTGGCATCTTCGGTGAGGCACCTGTCACAGGTAGGTAGGGATTCCTAGTACAGGTGGGTAAGCTGCGATGATGAACCAATTGTCAAAATTTCTTAGAGATGTTAACTTCACCTGCTCCCTGTGGGCCTCAGGAAAACTACAAACATAGTGTAAATGAATCACACTCAGCTCTAGAAAATGCCTAAATGCCTCCTGGATTCCTGCACAACCACCTGCCCCCAGACGCAACACAAACAAGCATACTGATTTTCATGCCCATAGAGTACAAACAAGAACAGTATGGTTGGTGCAAATGTGAAAAGCTAGGCTCGGTCTGGGTTCAAGCCCCGACTCTGTCTTAAAGTAGCTGCGTGACCTCTGTGCAAGTTCTTTCATCTTTCTGTGCTGTGTGACTCTGAGCAAGTTACTTGATCTCTCTGTGCCTTGGTTTCCCCGTCTTTAAATGGAAATAATAACAGCACTTAATAAAGTTGTTGTGAGAAATAAATGAGTCAATATATATAAAGGGCTCCCAGGGGCGACACTTACAGAGGAATATCTTGCATATATATTAGAAGTGATTAGGCTACCACTTGATTTAAACTCTGAGAAGCTTATTGCATTAATGAAATAACAACAATCTTCTAAATCATTAAATGGCTAAATTTCTAAATTACTCCTGGGGGATTACCCTACAGCCAAAAGGAGTCCCAAATGTTGCCTTTCAGCTTTGCTTGTGTTCCTTCTGAGCTTCTGCAGGGCTGGCGGAAAAGGGAACATCCATAAGTTGGTATCGTTAAAGTAGGATAATTTTAAAACGCAAATAGGACCGTGCTACTTCCTGGCTTGAAGACTTTTCAGTGCCATCCCTTTGCCAAATCTCCTTACGTGTCATGCAAGTGTCTCCAGGCTTTGCCACCTGCCAACGCCTGCTTATCTTCTGCAATCCCTGTGTCACGTGCTCTAAGACAACAGTTCTCAAACTTTAGCTGCCCCAGATTATCCAGAGAGCTGGTTACAATGCAGATTGCTGGGCCCTACAGAGTTTCTGATTCAGTAGGTGGGACTCAAGAACATACTTCTCTGATTTTTTCAAATTGGCTGCCTTTTTTTTTAAAGAAATCACGTCTTTAAAACTAATTTGTAATTCATACATTTCACCAATGCAAAATAGTTCTCCCAGACTAGACACTGAGCTGTGTGAAGTCTAGAACCTTGCCTAATCATCTTCGTCCACCCAGGACCTGCCTGGTCCATTGTCTAAGACCTAGTAGTTTCTCAGCAATGTCTGATGCTCAAATGAAATCCAAATGAATGAGGCTTGACTGTATATAACTCCTTTGCATCTGTTCTGTCCTTCTTCTACAAAGCAGCAGTGCCAACTGATGAATTACTGGCAAGAGCTTTTCTCAGTTGTGGTGGTGAGCTGACCAAATTAGGCCCTCAAGACTCCCTCTGGGACCAACACACTCATTCGTTTAAAAACTGTTTAAAGTTATATATGCTCAGTAGAGGCACAAACAGGAGCTTTTTCAACTCTGAAAGTCAGTTCCCCAGTATGGATAGATCTGCAACCTTGGTTCATTGACACCTAGGATATCTAGTTCTTGTTCTCTTACCTTAAACATGCATGGAATATCCACTGATCTCATTTTAGATATAATAAATGAAGTTTTTCTTTCATTTTGGCTGACCAGTGCAAAAGGAACAGTCATCACACAACTGAGAATAGAATAGCGTTAATGAATGTCCCTACAAGGGACACCAGGGTGGAACAGCTTGGCCTGAGAGCATATTTAAGCGTATATTATAATCGCTACTCTGGATGTGCTCTTTTTGATCACTGTTTTATCATATTTTAGCCATTGTTTTACATTAAAAAAGAGTGTATATTTTCTTAGCCAATGAAAATTTCTGATTGAATTAAAGTAAACATTAGGATGACAGAAGGTTCTTGTCTAACTTGAGTGAAGTAGATTTCTTTTTTGGTGCACTTGGTTTTACTGGAGGTGTCATTTACCAGTCCTCTCTTTTTTTCAGACCTGACTGGCATCAAACAAGCTTTGGCTGGCTACTTCACCATCCTGAACCTGTGCTTCCTCATTTATAAAATGGGGGATATACTACCTGTCTCATCATATTGCTTTGAGAAGTAAGTGAAACAACATACATAAGGTACCAAACTTTGTGCCTAGTATATAGTAGGTTCATAATAAATGCTTAATTAAAATACTTATTGAACACCTACTACATACCTAACCTTATGTACCTTGTAATGTGGTGAAGGCTAAAGAAGCATATAGTCAGTGGTGAGTAAGGGCTTACGTTCATGAAAGGCAATAAATTCATAAATGGCAACAGCACCCACATGACACAAAACAGTGAAGGCCTACACACCAAAGAAGATCATAAACAAGGACTGAGCTTGGTAGGAGGAGGCAAGAAGGTTCTGAAGATTTATAAAATTTCTATAAAACTTACTAAGGTTTTTATTTTGATTATTTTTTAACATCAAACAAAAGGGGGTTTTCCCAAAGCCTCAGTTTCTTCATTGATAAAATATGGATAATAATAAAACATTGTGAGGATTTGATGAAATAAATTGTGTAACTTAGTGCAGAACCAGGATTAATAAATGCTCAATAAACTGTAGCTATTGCGGATAAAAATAGTTCTAGAGAAGTATAAAAAGCTTAGGACCAGCAGTCTGGAAACCTGAGTCCTTCATCTCTCTGAGTCTACAAGACTGAAACTAGAGGACCAGAAGACTCTCAAAGCCCATTCCAGCCTGATGGTCCTTTGCTCCGGACTCTGTGTACTGCATCATGAGTGGGGTCTGGAAGGGGCAGCGTCCCTGCGCTCACCACCAGATGCACAGTGGGTGCTGCTGGCTCCCTCCCCTGGCTCTCAAGGTGTCTCGTGGGCATTTTGAGTTCAGAGAGAGTTGGGTTTGAATTTTGCCTCTGGGCCTCAGTTTCCGCAGGGGAATATAGTTTATCCTTATATTACAGGGCGGTTATAAGGAATCAAGAAAGTGCTGGGATGGCATCTAGTGCAATTCTTGGCACAGGATAAACAACATTTAATAAACAACAACTACTTTATTACTTGTATTATTGCAGTGATGACGATGATGATGATGATGATGATGATGGTGATGATGACAATGATGATGATGACGGTGATGATGATGATGGTGACAGTGGTGATGGTGATGATGACGGTGATGATGATAATGATGATGGTGATGACGGTGATGATGATGATGATGACGGTGATGATGATGATGGTGATGGTGGTGATGGTGATGATGACGGTGATGATGATGATGGTGACGGTGGTGATGATGATGATGACGGTGATGATGATGATGGTGACGGTGGTGATGGTGATGACGATGATGATGATGATGACGGTGATGATGATGATGATGATGATGGTGATGATGATGATGATGGTGGTGGTGATGACGATGGTGATGATGATGATGGTGATGATGGTGATGATGACGATGGTGATGATGACGATGATGATGATGACGGTGATGATGATGACGATGATGATGATGATGATGACGGTGATGATGATGACGATGATGATGGTGATGATGACGGTGATGATGATGATGATGGTGATGGTGATGATGATGATTATGATGATGGTGATGGTGATGATGGTGATGATGATGATGATGGTGATGATATGATGATGATGATGATGATGACAGTGATGATGATGACGATGATGATGGTGATGATGGTGATGATGGCGATGATGATGACGGTGATGACGATGACGATGATGATGGTGATGATGATGATGACGATGACGATGATGATGGTGATGATGATGATGACGATGATGATGATGACGGTGATGATGATGATGATGATGGTGTGTGGTTGTTGTTACAACTCTAACGTTTCTTGACCTGAGGAAAGTGGTTAAACAGGAATTTGTCTCTGGCATCCTCCTGCTCCCAAGCATTACTCCCTTCTCCTCCTGTCCAGGTGGGTCTGTTTCTTTTTCATTCCCTTGCTTCCATCGATTTTTTACTGGCTGCCACAAGCAGTCCCAGAACTACTCATGACCATCCTGTCTTGATATTGTCCAGATCCCCCCAAGAACACTGAAACTTCCCTTGCATGTTTCTTATGCTATGGGTTTGCTTCCTGTATTTCACACTGTTCCACGCTCATGGACCACAGCTACTGGGCAAAAGATGTGCTGTGATATTCTATGCATATTTATATCCAGGCCTTGTGATATTTATATCACGACCTTCGTTCATTTCACTGAAATGAAATTTTTGCCTTCATTTCTAACCGAAACCAGTGTTTGAGTAAAAATAAAGTCAGACACAAAAAAGTCAATCATATACTAGTTTCTGAGAGCAACAACACAAAATTAGCGAGTTCAATCCTTACATACACAGCAGGTGTGTTAAAAACGCATTGAAGGAACTTTGCAAATCAGTCTGATCCAGGCTCACTTCTAACCAGCCAGCCTTAGCCCAGGGCGCCCTAACGTCAGAAACCCCGAGGAAGTGTATGTAGTGTGAGAAGAGTTTCCTAAGACTCTCTGTTAACAGCCAAGATGAGAGGCTGACATTTTTAAAAGACAGAGAGGGGAAAAGGTGAGAAGCCAGCCTACCAGGAAGATAGTGACAGAGTTGATCTTATGATTTCAACTTAGATATGCAACGTCGTTGCCAAGATTGCTGTGTCTGAGTTATCTTGGGAAGAAACAACATTCTGGATTTTGATGGGCTAGACTTGGGGGAGTTTGTGTATTTAAAAGCAGTCCCTCCATCCTGTCTGCCCCAGACCTTGGTAAAAGCCTGTCTTGAACTGTGCCACTCAGACGAGAGTTAAAAGAGTCCCAGGCTAGAGCAAAAAAGTTCCAATTTGGAAGCCAGAGGCTGCTGCATTCTTCCTCAGCGCTTCTGCTTCTTGCCCACACCTCACTTTGTACCCAGTTTTGATTTCTTTTTATACCTTTTGTTATTTGTCAGTTGCTTTGAAGACAAAATTAGGACCTGCCATAATTACATTCTCCACTGCAGCTAGCACAGAGCTTTGGACACAGTATCGTTCCCATTCAATGTTTCTTAAACTGGTCAGTGAAATCAACAAAGCTTAGCGATTTAAGAAACTAGGACTCAGGACTTTAGGTATGATGGAATTATGCCACATTATATATATATGGGAAGCCGTACAGGGTTGTGGGGAAGGCCATGAGTTTATGAGTCAGGCTGACCTGGGATTGAGCCCTGGCCTCAAGCACTCTTTGCCGTGTGACCTTGGTGAGTTGCTTTTGTCACATGTGTTCATCTCTGGGCTAATCCCTGAACTTCTTGTCTCCAAGCCTCAGTTTTCTCATCTCTAAAATGGGGGTGATCATAATCCCTACTGCACAGAATCATAACAGTACCGACTTCAAAGAACCAACCTCATAATAAAAGTCCCTCATAATTCTTGGGGAGAGTTCATGGAAATTATAGTTCTACAGCTCTTAGCACAGTTGTTGCCACATATTAGGCCCTGATTAAATGAGAGCTATTAGTAATAATAATAACATGGTCTTTTTCAATTTCTACTTTAACTTTGGAGTCATCTTGAGGGACAGTTGTCACTCTCGTATTGACAAAATAATGACATCCAAATATATGTACTGGAGATTTCCTCGAGGACTGGTGGCATTGTTCCTGCCATGGGAAGGTGGCGTTGTGTTTTGATCATTTGATTGAGGTCCCTCTAATTTTTTTGTTAAAAATTTGATGTATGTAAAAAACAAAAAAATCCCTGTGATTTTATGGAGGATTATGGAGTTGCCTGTGGAATAATAGTAGCTGTCATTTATTCACCATCTACCACATGCCTTGCCCTGTGCTCTGCACTTTGCATCCATTACCTCTCCTGATCCTCAGACAGGCCACGATTTTAGCTCTGTGTCACTGATGAAGGAAGTAAAACTCAAAGGGTAAGCAACTTGCTCTGGTCACATAGTCCGAAAGTAGCAGAGGTAGGATTTGAAGTGGGCTCTGCCTTCAAAGTCCGTGCCCTGGCCTGGACTCCTGATCTCTGAAATATTTGCAGTCTTGCCTAGAGGTTCTGCACTGACCAGACCCAAATCAGAGGCTGGGGTATGATTCTTCCACTTATTTTCCAGGATTCCGCTGCTGCATTTTAAGCCTGCGCAAAAACACCACTGTAAATTATTCATTTTGAAAGTTGGATAATGGGCCTGAGGCATTCACTATTCACAGTAAACAACAAGAGCACGCGGAGAGTAGGTGCTCCAGGCCAAAAAATCAGCTCATTTATCTTAATCCTTCCTCCTCTGTACACGCATCTCCTGTTCGTCCGGCACTTTCACGCCTTGTTCCTTCCGTCATTGAACACACAGGATGTGTGTTTCGAGTATCGTGGTACAAGCGCTCTGGCGAACATTCCTCGCGAGGTTAATTATCCTTAACTGTTCTCTGGTGTCTGAGGAGTTTGGAAGACCGGGGTGTGAAGAAACTACACCTTGGGCACACGTGTCTGAAGGAATGTGTGCAGTGACTATTCACAACTGTCTCCAATTCTTCTCCCTCTGATACACGTCAATCGAGCTGCTGTTCCATGCCAGGCACAGAGCTAGGCTGATGGTGAGATTAGGACTAAGATGCCTTTCCTCAAGGAGCTTGCAGAAAGGGGTCAGCTGGGGGACGCCAGCAGGCAGAACGGGTCTCATTCCAAAATGGTAAGAGCTGCCGCATGTGTGTGTACAGCGGGTGACACTGAAAGCCGTGGAGCGATGAAGACAGAGCAAGTACCAAATGTTGTTTAGGTTGAATATATATGATGTCTCAGCTAAACACAAGAAGTGTGGTGTCGTGAGGCCCGCTGACCTCAAACCGCGTTCCCTGGAACCATATCTGGACACCTACCGCTGTACCAGGGACTCTTTGAGTCCTGGGGACGCAGAGGGAATAAAATAAAATTGATGAGAATGAACTTGTTGAAGCGAACTCCTCCATTGTCAACATATTACGTAACCGTAGGTAAGTTACTTCACTCGTTTGGACTCAATTTCTTGATCTGTAAAAGAGGGAGGTTGAAGAAGAGAATCACTAAAGCTCTCCTGCCAGCTTTAACTCCTTACGAAATAAAAAAGATTTCTGAAGCTTTCTTGATTTTTTTTTTTCCACCAAACGTTATTTTGGTGAGAACAACCATGAACATCCGCCACTCTGGAGTTCAAGGAGGACCAAATACGCGTGGTTCCTGCTCTTGTGGAATTCACCAGCTACGTGGGAAACAGTTTTAAACAAACAAAATGCATAATTACGTATTACCGAGGGTAACTGCTTTGAAGGAAAATTTTTGAAAAACGTTTCATTTGAGTAGTTTGAACTTGTCTATCTCTTGATCATTTACACTTGTGGTTAACAAAACTGCATCTTTTTAGAGTTTATTTTATTGAAGTATAGTTGATTTACAATGCTGTGTTAATTTATGCTGTCCAGCAGAGCGATTCAGTTATACATATGGATACATTCCCTTTGGTATTCTTTTCCATTATGGTGTATCACAGGATATTGAATATAATTCCCTGAAAACTGCATCTTTTTGATTGAGTACGTTCTGAATGACATTTGTCTGGGTATCCCCGAGGGCCACACGCCCAAGAAAACAGGAGGCATTGCTGAGTCGTGCAGCACTGCTTGTCACGGGGCTTCTTAGACCCTCTTCAGAGCCATCTGAGCGCCCAAGACCCCTGATGATCAGGAAGGAGCAGCAAAGAAAAAGAAAGCAGTCGCCCCTAGGCTGGAGGGGAACGAGGACCACGATTCTGCAGCAGCATCAGATCTGATTGGACCCTGACACCAAGAGATAGCTGTGAACCCGGCAAGTGTTGGCTGCAAGCAGACAGCGGTGGGAAGATCACGGCTCAGGGCAGCGGTCGGCTCTCCCTAAAGTACTGCATCCCAGCCTGTGGGCTTGGCAATGCATGGCTCGCCGGGGAGAGCTGGGTTTCGCTGTGAGCAGTTGTTTACATCCAGGCTTAAAGAAGCTAAGCGCTTCATCCCCCCTCAGGTGGCTTTGAGGAGACTGCTACAGGGCGAACGAGACAAGAGTGGAAATTTCATGGTGATTTCAGCTCCCGCCTGCGTATGCTTGTGAATTTCCAAAGTTGTAGGTTACTGATCAGGTTCAGAATGGAGACGAATGCCAGCCAGCCTTTCTACTGTGCATCTGTAGAAAGATCGCCACGTTTTTCTCATCCTGACCCTAGAACGATCCACATCGCTTATCTGGTTTAAAAAACACATTTAGGGCTTCCCTGGTGGTGCAGTGGTTGAGAGTCTGCCTGCCAATGCAGGGGACACGGGTTCGAGCCCTGGTCTGGGAAGATCCCACATGCTGCGGAGCAACATGGGCCCGTGAGCCACAATTACTGAGCCTGCGCGTCTGGAGCCTGTGCTCCGCAACAAGAGAGGCCGCGATAGTGAGAGGCCCGTGCACCGCGATGAAGAGTGGCCCCCGCTTGCCTCAACTAGAGAAAGCCCTCGCACAGAAACGAAGACCCAACACAGCCAAAAATAAATAAATAAAATTAAAAATACAAAACACATTTAAAAAACACAGGCTGTTACTCAGCCATAAAAAGAAACGAAATTGAGTTATTTGTAGTGAGGTGGATGGACCTAGAGTCTGTCATACAGAGTGAAGGAAGTCAGAAAGAGAAAAAAAAGTACTGTGTGCTAACGTATATATACGGAATCTAAAAAAAAAGGTGCTGATGACCCTAGTTGCAGGGCAGGAATAAAGAGGTAGACAAAGAGATTGGACTTGAGGACATGGGGTGGGAGGGGGAAGCTGGGGCGAAGTGAGAGTAGCATCGACATATATACACTACCGAATGTAAAATAGCTAGTGGGAAGCAGCAGCATAGCATAGCGACGACCTAGAGGGCTGGGATAGGGAGGGTGGGAGGGAGGCGATATGGGGACATGTGTATGCACATGGCTGATTCGCTTTGCTGTGCAACAGAAACTAACACAGTATTGTGAAGCAATTATACTCCAATAAAGATCTATTAAAAAAAAAAAAGCACAGGCTGCTTAAGTGACGCATTCAAGGTCACCTAGCACGTGATACAGGGCCAAGAAGAGAACCCAGATCATTCAACTCTTTTACCCTTCATAATGGACCAGGCTAGGTTTTTTATTTTATTTTTGCATCCTCAGGAATTACAAATTAGCCTACAGTAAACTTCTCTCGTGGGGAAAGATTGACTTGGTCAATTCATAAACGGAAGTATTTGCAGTAACAAAAAAAAGAAGTCCCTATAGAAAACCGGAGAAAGCTCCTGATTCAATCCCAGCCCACATTCCCGGCTCAGACAAGCAGCGGCATTTGCCCTGGCATGCCTGGCTCAGTGCCAAGCACCACGAGTAATAGATCTCTGTCTGGGTTGTCTTCAGGACAAAAACTTGGAAATGAAACAGGGCGAGGGTATCTTGGGGAAGGAGGAGCGAGTCCAGGCAGGACAACACATTGCGGGCACTTCTCTGTCATCAGGGAATCCCACCTCTTCCCAAACCTGGTTCAGCCGTGCTTTGGCAAAGGCTGTTAATGTAAGAGCTCTGTAACTGAAGGCCTTTGACACAGAGTTCTACAGGGCAGTGAGAGTGACATCAAGTGGATGCAGGAGTGAATGAAACAGCCGTGTGAACTCAGTCCTGTGGTAGAGGATTGTCATTCTGTGAAGCAGGCTTCCTGTTCAGAATTATATTTAGGGTTCAGCTCCACACCCTTGTTCTCTGGCCTGTGTATTTCTCCAGGGACCTCCTTGCATAGGAATTTGAGTTCTCCTTGCACGGGACGGGTCATCTTCTAAGCTCGTTCTGGTGTCTTTGCGGGGATTGGGGAATGGGGTGTGTTTAGAGGATTCATTTGACGTGAAATTCAGTTCAACAAATTTGTGGAGCACCTACTATGTACCACATACTGTCTTATGTATTGAGGATGTAAGGACACCCCTTACACTCTGGATGTTTACTGTCTAATTTAGTGAGAAAGGCAATAAACACAGGTAAGCACAGAGAAGAGGTATCTAATCCATTCCATCAGGTTGGGTGACACCTGAGTTGAATCTTGAGGGGGTAAACTAGCCACACAGAGCACTAGGAGGTCAGAGTCTGGGGAGCAGCCTAAACAAAGTATGGAAATGGAGAACAGCATCTGGGTGCAGATAAAGATTTCAGGACTATGGGACAAGTAAACTGAGATTTCGAGCGATGGCGTTGGTCCCAGTTTCCGCCTCTGCAAGATGAGAGGGAAGACTCCAAAACTGGCTTTTTCCGAGCACATCTCCCATGAAGAGGATGAATTTGGAGGGTGATTTACCTGAAAGGCTCTATATGCCTCCAATGCCATTTGTTTGCTTGTTTTAAAGAGTGATATCATAGCTTTGTTTAAAGATGCCAACATTATAGTACACCAGAAGTTGAAATCTTTGAATCCAACCAAATCCATGATAAAATATTTTTTAAACTGTGGTAAAATACACGTAACCTAAAAACTTACCATTTTAACCATTTCTAAGTGTACAGTGGGTGGCATTAAGTACATTGACATTGTTGTGCAACCATCACCACTATCCATCTCCAGAACTTGGTCATCACCCCAACCTGAAACTCTGAGCCCATGAAACAGTAACTCCTGTCCCTGGTAACCTGACCTTTGTTTTCAATTGTTGAACTCTTTGCCTTTCATGGAGAAGTCCCAGGCTGCTTTGCCACAGCATGCAATAGATGGAGCTATCCAATAGACAGCTCTGGACAGAGGGACCCCTGACAGAGGGACAGCCATCAGTTTTTGGGTTTTGCCACAAGGCTCATTAACTGCATTTTGAAAGCGCGTCAAGAGTTTCTCCTCTCAGTGTAGAGCATAGAACCCACCAGGGAAGAGTGAGCTCCCCCTAGAGTTTAGTGCCTGCATTGCAACAATACGGGCAAAAATAGGCGGCAGAAAACTCGAACTGTTGGTGGATTTGGGAAGGGAAGGGAAGGACAAGATTTGAGAGCCACTAGGGAGTTTCTAAGTACAACCTGTCCGTGCTTCTGAAACAGCACGGCCTCCCTTCCTCTCTCCCCAGGGCTGCCTTTCATAATCCTGCCAACACTTAAACCCCTTTTGCTTCCTAGACTGTCCCGAGTAATTGATAATGCTGATGCTTTAGTAAGCAATGCTGTTCTTCCAGTCAGTATGGAACAAATGTTTCAGCAAAGGACCACTGTGTTCCCAGGGATGACAGAAATCAAGTGAAACATAAAACGCAGGCCCTGACCACCTCTGGTCCCAAAGGCTTGCTTGGAACTTCTCACTGAATGGAAGCTTTCCTGTTTCTGCATTAATCCGTGTAATGCTGGCTAAGTTCCAACTCAGGTAATTACATTCTCCCTTACCCAAATCCCCCTGGAAAATTTAGTCCTTTCGTGTGTCTTCTTGTGATTTTTCAGTTTTTGTGTTTTGCTCTTGGCACGCAGCATTTTGCTGAAGACATTTTGCCTTTCGGTGAGAGGACAGAGAGGGTGGGCCCACTGGTCCTGTGCATTATCTTCAGAAGAATTGTAGGGCTAAGGAAAGGTGGTGGAGCCATGCTGAGCAGAGCAGAACCCTGGAGATTGCGAGGCCAAAGGAGATGCCCTGATGAGACTCCTCCCTCAGGTAGGTATGTGATGAAACCTCTGGTTATTCACTGACTTCTCAGTATAAAGCCTCCATAACCTCTGTAGTGAGACAGCCAGTTTTATCACTCCTTTGGCAAGTGATTCGAACTTATCCCTAAATGGGACCCCTACCACCTGGGTGTTGCCAATCCACCCTCTGTTTCTCATGTTTGATTGACAAATGGTCTGTTGTTCAGTTCCCCAGGGTTATGATCTAGATTTTACTTTGGGCTGAAGGGGTGGTAGACATTTTGGGTTATTTGGATCCCCAAATCACTAAAACATGGCAGCAATTTCTCAGTAATTATAGTTTTAAATATCACCTGGTCCTCAAGCTGTGATCAATTTCGTGATACCCTTTGACTCGTGAAGCATTTATTGAATAACTGTGTCCCCTTCCCTTCCACCTGAGTCGCCTTAAGGAAGTTAGCTAACAATTTTGTGCTTTGGTTTTCTTACTTGTACGTTGAGAGTGATAAGAATAACTACTTCATAAGATGGTTGTGATGATTAAATGGGAGTGCAGGGAAAACCATTATTATACTATCATTAGTAGTATTACTAGTGTTAGTATTATTATAAGATATTGTATTAAGCAAACATATTGTGGAACCGATCTAGAACAGGGGTCCCCATCCCCCAGGCCTGTTAGGAACCCTGGGCCGCACAGCAGGAGGTGAGGGGGGGGTGCAAGTGAGCGAAGCTTCATCTGCCGCTCCCCATCGCTCCCCATCGCTCACATTACCGCCTGAACCATGCCCCCCTGCCCCCCACACCCCCCCCCACTTCCGTGGAAAAATTGTCTTCCACGAAACCTGTCCCTGGTGCCAAAAAGGTTGGGGATCGCTGATCAAGAAGATAATGAAATACTCAAAAAATCTCTTAAATAAAATGAAGATGCCAAGATGACTAAGCAATGGTCCTGCCTCAGTATGTTTATAATCTAATGTAGGAGTCATATATTCTTCTTCACTGTTGTCATCCTAATACCTAGATCCATGCTTGGCATTTATAGTGGGAGGCCAAGAAATGTTTGTTAATAGGATGAATGTATAAAGGACTTAAACACAAACATACAGAAGGGAAATTACCAATGAGGGGAATTGAGGACAGCTTCATAGAGAAGTTTGCATTTGCTCTTTGATTGTATCCTTTGATTGAATTCAATCTTTGAAGAGTAGATATGATTTTGAAAGACGGTGAAGGAAGTGAAAGGCCCTCAAAATCACTTACTGGAACAGTGTTTCCCAGTCTTTTTTTGGATCATAGCACATGAAGAAAATAATAATATTTATACAGGACACTGGTCAAAGGCTCTACATAAGGACATGATCCCCAAGAGAACAGAGACCTTGGCCATCTTGGTCAACTTTGTATCCCCAACACCTAGGATGGTACTTAGCAGATATTAGTTGAATAGGAGCAAAGGGGAAAGCATGAGCAAATGCTTAGAGTTGGTCTGTAAAAGGCATGACTCGGGGCACTGGGGGTGCAGGATTCATAAGAAATGTAGAAGGAGTCAAGAAAATTTAGAGGCAGATCTAGGGTGCCTTTGAATGCTGTACCAAATTGTGTGTATTCACTAGGGCATGGGATCCATTAAATATTTTGGATTGGGAGCTCTTAGTAAGAAAGACAATCCTGGGCGGGGGCTATATAAGGATAGAGTGAAAAACACTGGGAGAAGAAAATCAAGAAGGCAGCTATTTGTAGTGTCTGGATGGCAGACAATGAGGGACTGAAATAGGAAGGGGAATGTGAAGGAAGGACATGAATTTGACACTTGAGTTGAGAAATAGTTGGTAGGACCTCACTGGAATGAATGGAAAAGGGCAAGGCAAGAGTCATATTACCACTAGTGCGCGATTTCACCTTAGACAGTATACTTAGCCTCTCTGCCTGTTTCCTCATCTACAGAATGAGAGACCTGAACTATTCCTTCAGTCCCATTAATTTCTAGTATTTTAGAATTCTCTAATCTTATCAACTTTTCAATGAATTAGAAAGGTCTCTCTTCCTCATCCCCCCCCCACCCCTCCTCAGCCTCAGTTTGTGGTGGCATTTCACCTTCTTACTTTGGACTCCCTTAGTCCTCTGAAAAATTTCAGGCTAACATTTCATTCAAGTGTAGCATAGAGATCCTTAGGGCACAGGGTGGAGTAGTGTTCTCTACCCCATCTGAAGATACTCAACTGGCAATTTCTTCCCTCTACTTTTCTCTTATTCATTGGGTCTTCTAGGGAGACCCCTGCCATAGACCTTTCTCCTATGAGTAAGGATTGTGTCTTATTCCTGTTTGCCAATCCAAGCCTGACATAGAATAGCTGCTCAAAAGTAGGAGGGATGAATGAATGAATGAGTAAATGAGTTGATGATGGGGAGATATACCTTGGATTATATCTTTCTGGCCACCGGAAAGTTCTGGTCAGATGCATTGTGACAGGAGACTGGTAACATCATCTTTTGATTTTTTTCTTTTCTTTCCTTGAGAACTCTTAAGAATCTAAATGATTTTCTAAACTTTTGTTCTCCTAGAGCTATTGCTGTTATTTGCTCCTGAGCCTTTCCCATCCACAAGTGGTTACCTGCCTAAGCTCATTTGAAGGCTGGGGAATCAGTTGTGTCATCCTTTTCTCTTACGATTAGAACACCAACAGTTATGTGCACAGAAATTCCATCCATGGTATCAACACAGACTTTCCAGGACAGAGACCTAGAATGAGTTAACAAGCACCAACACATTTGCTAAACTTAAAAGAATACTCTATTATTGCGTGGCAATTGGTAAAGAACTTATTAATTAAGGATATGAGACAGAGAAATCTCCCAAGGGGCAAAAAGCCATTACAAAGACATTGTGGAACCAAACTAGCAGTTAATGGAATATTCAGAGGTTCTTTAAAAAAAAAGAGAGTGAGAGAGGGGGTCACTTTTCAAAAGAATAGGTATCACCAAATTAACGATATATTACAGATTGTGGAAACTTACCAAAAGACAGGTAAATTCTAAAAACAAAACAAAAAGCCTCAGAAGCATTTTGTGTGTGTGTGTGGTTCTAAATTTTGTTTTGTTTTGTTTTATAGCGCAAATATTTTGTATTGTAAGATATCAACAAACAGCCCCAAACTGGCTGGCTAGAAGCATTTGTTCTAATACAATCCAGTCTTTCTATTGTAACATCCCTAGATCCTAAACATACACCCACACCACCACAAAGCATAAAAGTAAATTGAGATGGAAATCAGAATCAAGCTAGTGTTGCACAGGAGAATTAACAGTACATTTGCTTTTGTTCTGAGACGGAGGGCATTTGGAGACAAAATAAATAACTCATTTCAAGTGCCTGTGAGTTGTTTATTTAAGACATAACTCAAATTAACAAGAAATGCCAGGCTCTCCTCTGTTTCCCTTTTTTAATTGTAAGTTTTCCCCCTACAGATTATCTGGTGGTATGAGAACAGTGCTGTGTTTTAGAGAGGGATTTGGTGAATCTCACCAACTGCAGAGGACTACCCGGAAGTTGGGTCCTCTGGAGTGATAACAGAGGTCTGCCATACCTGTTCTATTAAGATGCTTATCTTCAGAAGGACCTCCTAGCTCCAGCCCTGTGCGCCGGCACCCACAGGCACTGGCTGAAGCAAGCCTCCCAACCACACAGTATCACAAAACACGTGGTCACAGGATCCTAATAGCTCAGTGTGTTGGACCCCAGTGAGCCTTTCGTCTCTGAGGCAAAACCAGACCTGAGAAATATCTTCATCAGAGGAACAGCGTATATGTTAAGAGCACGAGAATGAGAAAAATCAGGGACATCAGCTTGTTCATGTTGCAATTCAAACATAACCTAGACCAATCCTCTGTACACAAATAATATATTCATAAGTGAAAACTTGTGAATTATTTATTCCACATTTTGGGGGGGAGGAGTGAGATGCATTTACATTAATGAACATAAGATGGTTAAGTAGAAAGATCACTGGACATGGAAGGTGAACATTTGATTTTGAGTATGTATGAGCAACTCCCTAGCTCAATACGTCCCTAGGACGTATTGCTCAGACTTACTGAGCCTTCTCTTTCTCATCCGCAAACGGGGGTAAAATCATACTTGCTCCGCCTGCCTCATAGAGTAGATGTAAAGATCATATAAGATAAAATGTGCCAGAGCACTATACCATCTATAAAGGTTTAAGATGGTGGTGGTGGTTATGATGATGATGATGATGATGATGATGATGATGATGAATTATTAGCTCAGAGCAATTACCCTAGTCTGTCTTTAAAGGCAATGACTAAGCTTTGTGATAAATGGTGGGAGAAATGGAAAGACAGCTTTTGAGAAAGAAGTTCCATGAGAATGTAAACATTTATCATAATAGAAGTGATTCCACAGTGCCATTAAATATTCTGTAAAACAGAATATATTTATTTGCCCTTGATTTTCAGACAAAACCCAAACCACAATAATATGTGTGGCTCATAACACAAACAAGGATATATTGCCAGAAAATAGCTGTCACTGTGATGTCAAAGCAGGTCTATCCCAGCACTTAGGCTTATTCTTTTCCCATGTCTGCTTCATCTGCACCAGGATCTCCATCCCTGTTGCCTATCCTAGATTTCAATGTCTTTTTCAACACTCCTGTTCTACATATTTAGTTTCTGAGTGTCATTCTACTTGATGAAAATGATAGCGGCCAAATGGGAGTTGAATAACTTGGCTTGCTTTCTATAACCTACCTGCTAAATATTATACCAAACATCCCAAAATACGCATCTTCTGTCTTTGTCCTGCTGTCTCCAAATAAAGTTAGATTTTTCTTTTATTGTTCTCTCCAGTTTCATGAGCTTGACCCATTGTTGGGCTCAGTCTTCCTAGGCCTATCTTTTTGCAGTTTTATATTTGAGTCCATCAGAGTGTTCTTTATCTAGTTGGTTATATTGGTTTCTGTAGACTAATCTCCCAACACTTGTTTTGGTAATTGGCATTGCATGTAATTAAGGTAGAATTTAATTTCATAGTGTCTCTCAAGTGCCTTGAGTGTCTTTTAGGATTCCTTTTAGTTTTTGTTCATAGGACTATTAGGTGCTTAAGAGGTTGGCTCATGGAAAATCCCTCTCTATCCCTGTCTCTTCTTTGATATTACAAAATTTCATAGTAGCGCTCTGAACTTTCCACCATAATGCCCTGTTTTCACTACCTGTTTATCCCTTAAAACTTTTAAACTTTCTGTTCTCTCTGCCTGGAACAGTCTTTCATATCTGTCTTTTGCATATCAGGCTCTTTCTCATCGTTAGGTCTTCATTTTAATGTTATACCCTCAGAAAGGAACTTTATGGTTATAATAATTAAAGTAGCCTTTGATATATACACACCCATCCACCTACCCACACACTTACTTGTTCTCATCACCCTATTTATTACTCTCATGACATTTAACATGATTGGTAACTATCATGTTGACTGATTTGCTTCCCCATGTGTTCTCTCTCTCTCCCACCCACACCCTATCTACCCACTATGCCTTGGATCTTGTCTGTCTCTTCACTGATATTTCCCAGTTCCTGGCACAGGGTCCAACCAATAAATATGCGCTGGAGGAATGAATGGTCTATTTCTACATTATTCTGTAAGCTCTAAGCAGGCAGGGTCTAATTATATTAAATGAGTGAAATTGTTATTAAAGGGAAAATCAATTTTTAGAGTGCAAACAAAATTGAGATTATTTATTCCATAATTTTCATTTTGTAGGTAAGTGTTCAAAGAAGTGAAATAATTTGTACAAGGTTTTATTCTTTAGTGAAAAAGCCAGGAGTAGAAGCTAAGTCTTTTGATGTCCAGAGAAGTAAGCATCAATTAAAGATCCTCTTCCCACTGGCACTTATAGACTAGGTTGCCTAACTTCCCCAAACTCTCCACTCCAGCCAACAAAACCAACAATGCATAGCTTGTTTATTGACAGCAGCAATAGCAAATCCCAGCTGTCTCTACTGTATGAAGCAGAGTCTCCTCCCATTCACCTCTATTCACTGAAGTCCTGCTCAAAAGATCTTATCTTTTTCAAGTTTTACTTGAGTAAGCCCAATCAACTCTAGTCTTATCAGGTGCTCTGTAAATTGTTTAGCTCTTTCTTTTTTCTTTTCTTTCTTTTATCTTTTTTTTTTCTTTTTGACTGTGCCACATGGCATGTGCCATCTTAGTTCCCTGACCAGAGATGGAACCCATGACCCCTGCAGTGGAAGCACAGAGTCTTAACCACTGGACTGCCAGGGAAGTCCCTGTTTATCTCTTTCTATCCCTGCCCTCCTGCCTAGATGGTAGATCTGGGACTCGTTTTTCAATGACATTTCCTCACTGAGGTAGATCGAAAAAAAGGGCCACACTATTTTGCATCTCCTCCCATTAAGAGGTGGAGTCCATTTCTCCACCTGATTCTATTTCTTGAATCTGGGCTTAGCCATTTGACTTGCTTTGGCCAATGGGATATTGACAAACATGTTTCAAACAGAGGCTCAAAAAATGCTTGTGACATTAGGGTTTGCCTTCTCTTGCTGCAGTTGGAATCCTGAGGCCACCATATGAAAAAGCACACACTAGCCTTCTGGAAAGGCCACATAAAGAAAAACCTGAGCACCTTGACTGGCTACCTTCCAACTGCTAGACATGTGAGTGGGGCCATCCTAGACCCCCTAGCTCTCAGTTTATCTGCCAACTGACTGCAGACCTATGAGTGAGCTCAGGTGAGAATATCAAAGGAATTGCCCAAATGAACCCAGCACAAATTGCCAACCCACAGAATTGTGAGCTAACAAATGACTGTTGTTTTAAACAGCTCTGGGATGTTTTGTTACACAGCAAAAGCCAACCGATATACTCACTATGCTTCCCGCATTGCTTTCTAGTTATCTTTATTTGCTGCTTCACAGGTGTACTTCATTAGCGGATGATCCACTTATCCCCATTTCACAGAGAGGAAAAGTCAATGCCAAGAGGCTTTTCTAGTATTGATGTCCTGACAGGCTTAATTCTTTAGATCCCATGCATTAGAGATAAATCCTCCTTAGACATTTTTCAAGGGAACAGCCACTAAGAATGTTCAGAAAGGAATTAGAAAGTTAAGGATGTGCAGACAGCACCTGAAAGCTGGACTCCAAAACTATAAGCCTGAGCTTAAATAGGGCTTATAAAGTTAATAAAGCCAGTATCCAATTTTGTTTGTTTACCTCTTATTTTTCAACCAGCAGCTATCAAACATGCACAAAGAATCTAGGCTGTTCCAAGGCCACAGTCACTAGAACCCACACAATAATCAGCACAATAATTATCAATAGTATTTATTGATCATCTTTAAATGTTAGGCACTTTTCACATCCATATCTCTGATGCCACAATAGCCCAACTAATAGTTATATTTACCTTCTACAGAATAAGAAACTAAGGCCTGGAAAAGTTAAGAAACTAGCCCCAAACCACACAACTAGAAAGGCAGAGAACTGAAATCCAAGCCAGGGTTAGCCTATGACCTTTCTCATCTAGGCTTTTCTTCACTTGGATTGACTGCAATGCAATTCCTGTTACCTTCCACATATTAAGGATGCAGATCATGAGCCCCACATCCAAGGATACCAGCAGGGACTGTTCCTTAGTAAGAAAGCAGAGTCTCTGTCATGTATCAAAATGTAAGTGATTTCACTTTCAAACAGCTTAAGTCTGTTATCCTTGGAATACCCCTAGAAAAGCCTCCTATTTGTTCACAGCATTTACTTTTCAACTCAAGTTTTGAGGAGGCAGAAGGGAATACATTAAGCCATGAACTAGACGCATTTTTTTTTCTAACTCAGAGCCAGATAAAGTAAAATAAGACCTTCCCAAACTTCTGAATTAAATTCCTTAAAAAATCCTCAGAGGAGACCTCAATATTTAAAAACGTAAGAGAGGTCAGCCTTGAAGCAATGAACAGCCTTTATAAATACTTTTTATGTTCCCAGTAAGAGACCAATGCACAGCACACTCAGCTCTGTTAGTGGCATTTTACACTTCTTAAAGTAGTAAAAATGGACACTGTGCTTTTAATTTTATTTACTGGATCATCTCTTACCGGCTAGCTCCATTTTAGTATCTCCCTTCCCCCTCAGTTACAGGCTTATAAAATCAGTTTACTTCGTTGCATCTAACAGGTATTTGTTTTTTACGTGCTCCATATCCACAGGCCTTTATAATTTTGTGATTTTAGCATCTCACTTCCTGGAGCCTGCTTCTCAGGTCCTTCTGTTTGCACTTAAGTGTAGACCTGTCCATGTCCCCTCCTTGACAGCTAGCACCTGACTTTAGTTTCCATTGTATCCCGTGCCTAAGACAGTTCCTGACACATGTAGGGGCTTATAGTGTCACATTGCATTATACCTTTTTGTATCCCAACTCTACACACTTCCTACTTCGCACGTAGAGGGAATTCTCTAAATATTGTGAATTAATTAATGGAGGGACAATGGGAATGATCAAAGTAAGGGTAGTTCATCATGACTGTAAGCAGCTCTTAGGGGCAGGAGATCAATGACAATTCCCTTCCTCCATTTTTATCTATTTTTAAAAAGACAGGGTTCCTCTCCTTCATCAATTCCTTTCCCCCAATACTCCAAACTCGATATCTAACCTTGTTAAAATAAGCCAGTTTCTTTTCCCTACAAGGCCAATTTCATAAATATAATTCTGCTAACTTACATACCAGCTGAAACAGGCTGGGATCTGGGACCCGGAACCCTTTGCCGCAGCGCTTGCACCTGGACAAAATCTCCTTGGGCAGCAAAGAAACTATAAGGGACCAAAAATAACTCTGTGCATGAGCAGTTGGGGCAAATTATGAACAAGATACAAAAAGACCAGATCGCAACTGCCACTTCTGAGGTGTGGGGAGCAAAAGCAGGAGACCGTGCCCGATCCCTGCACAGAGCCCACCCCTCGGGCCGGACCACAGGACCCGCCCCTACCCTCACCCCATTTAAGGGACCAGCTCGCCCCCCGCGCAGGGAACAAGCAAGGGAACCTGTTATTGTTTTTGCTCCCTCATGCTGCAGCTCGAGTCCCAATAAAGTCTTGTCTGAATTTCTCATCTGGCCTCTTATCAATTTCTTTTGATTAAGGAGTCCAAGAACCCTGGTCGATAACACAGCCATTTTAAGAACCATAGCAGACTATCTCAATCTTTGTGAGAATTAAGTGACCAAAGCCACTTAAGAAGCACATCTTAGCAATTCTTTCAGTTCCCTTAAAAACAGCAGCATTCTATAGAAGCCAAATTGCAGAATCCAATCCAGGATGTAAATTACCGCAAAAGAAAAGGAAATAGCGGCCGGAGTTCTCCATTGTCAGGTTATACCTACTAAGCTAAAATTCATGCATCTGGAAAATAATATAACATTAAAAAAAAAAAACAAAACTGATTTCCCTTGAATTAGCACCACTTGTGATTTGGTTCCTCTTGCATCTGCTTCAACCAAACTTGTTGACATGAAGTTATCGAAATGTCTGTGCTGGGCGATCAGGCAGCACCAGGACAGCACAAAAGAGACGAGAGAAGAGCAAGAGGAAGGGAATATGTCGCATCCTGACTACAGGGAAACAGTGCAAAACATCTAATCACAGCAGTGCCGGGGAACTTGAACCTGTCCAAAAAGATCCCGAGCTCTCCGTGTTTAATTGCCCTTGATGGTTGGTGGCCGGTCGTGCATGACGACGGGGGCGGGTCTAGCTGCTCCCTGCCTGTGTTCATCGCTGTCAGCCTTCACTCCAGGTGATAAACATGGTCCTCAGAGCCTGCGAGAGGGGGTCTGGGCCAGAGCTGGGGGTGGGGGAGGCTGGAGAAACCCCTCAGAGACACAAAGCGCCTTGAACGTAAATAACCCATAGCTAAACAGAGGTCTTTAGAAATAAAAACATTATAACCAGCTTCCAGCCTTACTTCCTTTCCTCAGGTATCCGGCAGATTTGTTTTCTCTCAAGGAAAACAAATCTAGGACACCCTCTGCAGATGGGTAGGACATCAGTGACCTGAGGTATGTCAACTGGCCAATCGTGAATCTCCTGTTTGATCGATTCTATTTCAGCACATGCTTGATGCTGGATGGAGAAATGTGAATTGCACTTGAATAGCAAAGGGCATTACGGCTTTTTGTCGACTCAGTACTTTTAAACTTCTTTCTGTCTGCATAAGAGGCAACATCTTGTTTCTATTGATTCCGATGACAAGAAAAAACCCCAAGCTCTTGGGGGAAATGATGGTTTAGGAAGTCTAGTGTGGCATTGATAATTTGGAAGGAGTTCGTCAATCCTTTTGCTGCCTAATTATTCATTTTTAGTGTGGGGTGAGTCGAGAACTTCTCTGAAGTGAAGACCCCTAGAGAGACTGCATTAAGGCATGACTCTGTGAGAAAGCTCAAAATGCAAAAGTTCCAGGCAGAACAAAATGGTGCAGTTGAGATTAGGAACAACTTGCCACAGAAGGCCGGTCACTTGTCTACACCCCATGAAGTGTTGGGGAGAGCTTAACTTCTCTCTGGGTTTTAATTGCCTCATCTCTAAAAATAGACATTTCTACCTCATGGGGATGTTCTGAGGATTAAATGAGCTGATGTCTACATATGAGCTTCCTCTGCCGATAAATAGACAAACTGCAGGCACGTAAGGACAAGGATTTTTACCTATTTATTTTTGTAAACTTAGTGATAGAGCATAATGGTAAATGGTACAAGCTCTGAAACTAGTCAGGACGGATTTGAAGACTGACTGTGTTACTAACTAGCTGTTTATTTGTGTGTTAATTTTTTTTTAATTTATTTTAACTTGTGTGTTAATTTTCTCATCTTAAAAATGGAGATAATTATTCTTACCTGAGAAACAGTTGAGATGATGTGCCTAAGAGATCTGACATACAGTAAATATTCAATAAATGGTAATAACTCCCAGCTCCCAGCTCCAAGCACATATCCAAGAACAAAAATTTAGAAATAAGTTTATGGTACTGAAAATTAAATCATCCACGGCAGGCATACAGTTTTTGTTGATTGGCAATTTGACATGAACTGTGTAAATATCTTACTATTTTCTCAGCAAGAACCAAAAACAAAGGATGGGAGCAAGGAAATTTCGTTTCATTATCATAAAGGCTCTTTTCTCCACAATAAAACTAGTTTCACCTTTTTTTCTGATTATGTAAACACTTGTTCGTTGTGAAAAAAAATTTTTTAAGCCAACCAATCAATGAAAGGAAAGAGAAGAAAGTCAAAATCACCTGAAATTTCACAATCCCGTGATAACCATCATTAATATGATATGAACCAGCAACCCCACTTCTGGGTATCCAGGTGACTCAAGCAACACGAGCTGGGGGGGCGGGACGGGCACCCTCCATGCAGTGGAAAATCAACCTATAATTTATAGTCGGCCCTCCCTAGCCTCGCTCCCTCTATATCTGCGGTTCCAAATCCTCAGTTTCAACCAACAGCAGATTATGAAGTGCTGTAGTATTTACCATTGAACAAAAACATTCGCGTATAAGTGGACCCTCGCAGTTCAAATCCGTGAGGTTCAAGGGTCAACTGGAAGTCCAGAGAAAGTGAAATCAGGATCTCAAAGAGAAATCGGCACTCCCGTGTTTATAGCCGCATTATTCACAGAAACCAAGATAGCTTGTAACGTATCCGAGAGCCAGAGATTGACCTGCTGCTCACCACACCCATTTCCTTTTCCTGGGGACTCAGATAGACTTCACTGGCCGGCATTCAACTCAGTTAGGGGTGGTCATGTGACTGATTTCCAGCCAATGAAATGTGAGAAGGGACATGTTACACCTTCGGGTCTAGCCTGGAAATTTTTCCTGTGATTGATCCTCCTTGCTCTTTCCCTTTTGGATTTGCTGCAGGAGAGTACAGTGTCTTGGACGTCTGTGTTGAAGGTAATAGAATAAAAATAATGAAAGGAAAAGGGCGTCCTGAATCATTGCCTGTAAGAGATCTATCTGCCCATCAGAAGCACCCCTCTGCCCCCATTTGGACATTACATGAGTGACAATTAAATGTCTATTGTATTAAGCCTCTGAAATCTCAAAGTTTATCTCTGCAGCAGCTTGTGCTGCCTTAATTGTATGATAGAGCATTTTCTCACATCCCTATGAGCAACAGGTGTTATTATACATTAATTTTTTAAAGAACCATAGCAGCAAAAGAAAAATATTTTTTCTTTTCAAAAACTTCTACTGATTATTTTATTTCTTATCTTTTTGTATATGGTGAAACCATAAAAACGATGGTGAATAATAATGGCAATGGCATACACCCTCTCTTGTTCCTGATTTTAATTAAAATGGGTTTACCTGTAAGTATCAAAACTTTTCTCTAACATTATCTTCTATTAACTTGGTAGTCTTAACTTCCACATTTAGTTCTTTGATTCATCCTTAGTCTATCATTGTATTTTAGGTTAAATAGAGATCATATTTTATTTTTCTCTGTAGAGTGAATCAGCACCATCTCTATATTGTCTGTTCTTTCATCATGAATTTGTGATACACTTTTATCAAAAATTAAGCTCATGTGGGTTTGGACCTAAGAATTCTATTCTGCCCATTGGACTATCGTCCATTATTGAGTTGTACCATGATGAACTACTGTTTTTTTTTTTTTTTTTAAAGCAAATCTTCATATCCTGTAAGTTGTCTCCCCTTTTCCCTCTTCTTTTTCAGAGGTTGGTTAACTTTTAGTAGTTTATTTTTCTGTCTACAATTTTAAAAATAAATTATTGACTAAAATTTAGAATACATTTTTCAGTTCCTCAAAAATATAACTTTCTTTGCACTTTAATTTTAATGAAGATTCTGATAATTTATGGATTAATTTTGGGATAATTAAAATCTTTTAAATTCATCTAAGAATATGAAATGGCTTTATATTTGCATCTTTTAAAAAATATCCACAGTGCCTTCTTAATGGTAGATCTTTAATAATAATCTTTTAAAATATTTTCTATGCTACTTCAAATTTTCTACTCCTTGGACTAATTTTCATAATTTATTTATTTTTTTGTTAAGAAACCATTTATTTTTCTACATTTTCTTTTCTTTTTTCTTTATTCTCAATAGATTTAAATCTAGTGTCATTTTTATGTGTAATCTCTTCTGTTTCTGTGGTTATGACTCCTTTATTGTACTAATTTTGATTATTTTTGCTTTTTCCTTAATTAGGCTCCAAGGCATTTATCTATTTGATCAGTTCTCTTTTTATTTTCTAAGAAAATCAGGATTTTCATTTTTAAAATTCTACTAATTATTTTCTATTTACTTATTATAGCTTTTATCTTTATTACTTTCTTCTCTGTTTGTTGTTGATGTTCTATTTTGACAGATTTTTAAAAATCTCTTAAAATGACTAAGTCAATTAATTTTTATTCCATGAATTTTAATAATAAATGTTGTTAAAGCCATAAACTACCCTAGATTTACAGTTGTGTTCTGTGAAATACACCTTTTCATTGCTTTCTAAATACTCTTCTTCCAACCAGGAGAGTATTTCGTAATTTCCAAATAGTTAAGGGAGGATTTGGGGGTCATCTTTTTATTATTTATTTATAATTGTGTTGGGTTATAATTAGAAGATATGGACTTTAAAGTCACTTTTTGCTCAAATACATGACCAGTTTTTGTTAATATTTCATGGAAATATAAAAGCAATATATGTTCTCTATTCATAGTATATTAAGTTGGTTGATTGTAATTTTTAATCCCTTAATGTATGTCCTTAGCTATTTTTTGTCTGCTATAGTTATCCAGTTCTAAATGATGCATATTTAAATTACCCACAATGAGTATTTGTTAAGCTATTATTTCTTTAGATATTTAGCTTTATATATTTAGCTGCTCTGTTGTTTGATACCCAGAGGTTTGTTACTCTTATATCTTCTTTGCAAGTTGCCTTTTATTATTACATACTGTCCCTCTTTATTCTGCTAGTTCTTTGAATGTTATTTTTCTCCTTGTCTGACATTCATATCACTTCCACTTTCTCCCCGATCATGAAAGACATGATGTTCTTTCACTAGAAGAATTCAGCTCATTCATCTTTAGTTTTACAACTGATAGTTTTGATATTTTTCTTACTATCATATCTCTATTTTATATTTATTTACTTTGCTGTTTCTTTTTTCCCTTTATCCTTCTTTTTTTTCTGGTTTGATCAAATTGCTATTCATTCCTCTTTCCACCATTTTAAATTTACTAGTTCTATTATTTTCAGGTTTTATAATTCCACTCTCCATTCCTAACAGGCATAATCAAATACATATTTCTGTATTTTTTTGTGGAAACAAGATATCTATTATTATACCCTCTATTTCTTCTTTCACTACTCCTGCCCATCCCATAAGATGAGAATTTCAGAAGGTTTTTACTCACCTGGTCCACAGCACACATACCATCTCCCATAAATACAATAATGGGGATGCTTTTATTCCCCATTTCTCCTATACCCACCAACTCCTGTTTTGTTTTACTAGTTTAATTCTTTTTGTTTTAGATAATAATTGGGTTTTCCTTTATACAATATCATTTCTATTTTAGAAATCATTATTTAGCATTTGTATCACACATTGCTAGTTACTCTATCATTAATCGTTTAGATTTAGCTGTATATATTGCAGTGTTTATTGTTCATCACTTGCATCTTTTCTTTATCTTCCATCTTAAAATGTCTGGTCTATCTCATCTGCTATTTCACTAGAGCCTTTTTGTGAGTACTTTCTTCAGATAGAGTGCATGGAAGAAAAGTTCTCTGAGCTCTTGCATATCTACAAATTTATTTTTTTTATACTGATAAGTAAATATTATCTTAACTGGGAATAACTTTCTTGGGTCACAGTCTTTACACCCAGTAGTCCATAGCTATTATTCCAAAAATCTTCTAGTTTTCAGTGCTGCAGCTGAAAGGTCTTTTGCTTCCCATCTTCTCCTCCTCCTGCCCCTCCCCCTCCTTCTCCTTCCTCTTCTTCCTCCTCTTCCTCTTCCTCTTCCTCTTCCTCTTCTTCTTCTTCTTCTTCTTCTTCTTCCTCTTTTTCCTCTTCCTCTTCCTCTTCTCCTTCTCCTTCTCCTTCCTCTTCCCCTTCCCCTTCCCCTTCTTCTTCTTCTCCTTTGTAAGTAACTTGTCTTATTCAGCCTAAAATATTTAGAAGTTCCTCTTGGGGTTCAGGAATTTTACCATACACTAAATATGTGCCTTTATCATCAAGCCTGCCTAGAGCTTCATGAACACTTTCAGTATTCAGACCAAAGTCTTTTTTCCTTCTATGTGCTTAATTTTTCCTTCTCCTTCATCTATTCCTTTTGGAACTCCTGTTATTTGTATATTAGAGCTCCTGGATCTACTGACTTTTACAATTCTGGTAAGTATTTTTTCCAGAAAGAATTTTATGCCATAATTAAATCTTTTTATATGTTTTTATTCATACACTTTCATAGCTAGTCTAGTTGCCCTCTGTCTCCCCTGAAAGTTCTAGTTTGTGTTCTGGGTATTCTGCTTATTTTTCCCCTCTGGTTATTGATCCTCTCAAATGAGTTGTCATGGTTGAATTCATCTTGAGGCTTAGCTCTTGCTTCTGGGGTAGTTTAAGCATTAGAAATTCCATATAGGTTGGAGAAACAGCAGCCACTGCCCTGTGAGTCAGTGATATACTAGAGGGCAAGTGGCCAATTCCTTCTTGAGACATGGTTCCAAATTTCTTCCATTTCAAACGTGTGTGCTCTTCCAGCTTTGGGGGTTGGTAGGAATCAATCTACTTGTTCATAACTCCTCAGTGTCTCTTACAAGAATGCTTATGCAACCCAGCATTGCCTTTCTCTCTGGTTCATGTTCTATAGGCCAAATATTACCTAGGAAAAAAGTCTTGCACCAGCTCTCTCCACCCTCCAGGCCCTGCTGGTCTAGGAACACAGAGAGCTACCAGCTCAAGAGTAATTTTTTTTGGTTTAAAGATGGCCAGGGAGGGTGGACATATGGAGTATCCTATTCCCAGAATTACCCACATCAAATCTTTCTCTTTTTTTTTAAAGAGTTCCCTTATTTGATATTTTTATTTTACAAAATTATTTATTAAAAAAATACTCTGAGTGGAGGCAAAATTACAAGATGTGTGAAATATTTAAACTCAAATATTTGTGCACTTCAATTCAGAGAGAGAGAGGATACCTTCCCCTTAGCAACATGTCAGCTTGACTTTTGACTTTAACATTTATATATAATAGACTATGATATGTTGCCCCCCTTGACTTCTTGTCCTAGCCCCTGAAAGTGTTACAACAAATACTCTACCATCAATCCAGATGGCAAGCTACAGTAGATTCCTGGGGAGCAGCATTATATAAAATCTTTCTTAAATGAGATGAGATTTTCCAGTTACTGCTTACCTTGTAGCTATTAGTAATAAAAATCATTGCAAGTAATGTTTTATATGATGTTTTAAAGATTAGAAGCCTTGATCTGAGCCTGTATTTACTTGGGAATCCACTTTCCTCTACCTCTTTACCACTTACTTTCGTATATCTTGTACTGTTTATTATTTTCACGTCATATTGTCTTATTTATGGTATATTTTAACTTTATAAATATTAACTACTACTAATATTTTCTTATTTGTTCTTTCATAAATTGGGCTCTGTAAGTCTCTGAGGGTATTTCTTTAGCATATTAGGTCTGACCTCCAGCTTCCCTTTACCATCTCCATTGCTCCCCTTTAGGGAAGGATATGAAATTATTTTTTAAAATGTGCTGACACTTTTGTTATGAGTCTGATAAGGTATGGATGAAGAGTTACCCTCCTTTCGCTTTTGTTGGTACATAGTCACTTACCTGAACTACTTCTGAGAGTTGATTTAAAGCACTGCCCTCCAGTCTGGAGGGAGGAAAATCAGCTCATTTGGTTTGGAGACAAAAATCTGACAGCTCTGTCAACGGTGTGAATATTTCGCTAGCAAATAACAAATCCTGACAAGCTGGACTTCATCATCTTCTGCAGCCCTGGGTGAGAGTGATGCCTGTGGTGAGAATGGAGATGAGTCAGAATTAGACATGGAACTTTCTGGAAGGCAGGGGAGTCTGGGCATAACCACAGCACATGTAAATACATACCCCCACACACACACACGCACACACATACAGAGGTCTCTGAGACTGTGTATAATTCAGAAAGTTGGATTTTTGTTCTCTTCATGTAGAAATTACCAAAAAAAATCCAATGTTTGATGCTTTTTCAACATAACCAGATTGATGCACTTAATCTTACATGAAATCAACAAGCATGCATTTTCTAAGGAAATATGCTGTGTGCAGTCTTGGTCAAACACCAGAAAATAACAATAAATATAATATAGCCAAGGTTCTCCAACGCTATTAGGCAACATTTCTAGAAAGGAGTTGGTTAAGCTACAAATGGTGAGATTAGAATACAAATATTATAGGAGTTCAGAGACAGGAGAGATTAGCAAATTCTGGAGTTGTCCAGGAAAATTCCATGAGAAAGGTGTAGTTTGAGTTGAATCTTAAAAGATGGGTGACATTTGGATTTGTGGAAAGGAGAAAGAACAGTTACAAATCACAGAAGTGGAAATAGACATGGTGGGTATAGTGGATGGTGAGAAAATCTTTCTGGTTCTAAAAAGTGTTGTGGTTTCTTCCAGCTAGAATCAAGGAATCTTGAGCTTAAAAAAAATTTTAAGCCCTGTATAGTCCTTTTCTGAAGGAAACAGATACTAAGAATCTTGGAAACTCAAAAGAGCAAGCAAATAGAGAAATTAAAGCTGGAGTCTGGCTTGGAGGGTGGAAGTTGAAGCTAGCTGTGAGCCTGGGGGATGTGATAGACATAGATACTGCTACAAAATGGCACCAGTTGTCTGTATTACTTTGTGTTTCATTTTCTGTCTTGCAAAACCATTTTCATGTTGTATTGTCATGTCATAATGTCATAATTTATATTATGTTTTAGCTGATTTTGACATTGGGTCTATATATTGGAACTTTCCATTATCAGATTCCATTAATAAAATTCTGGCCACTTCCCTGGTGGTACAGTGGTTAAGAATCCGCCTGCCAATGCAGGGGGCATGGGTTTGAGCCCTGGTCCAGGAAGATCCCACATGCCGCGGAGCAACTAAGCCTGTGTGCCACAACTACTAAGCCTGCGCTCTACAGCCCCCGAGCCACAACTGGAGCCCGCGTGCCTAGAGCCCGTGCTCCACAACAAGAGAAGCCACCGCAATAAGACTGCACACCATAATGAAGAGTAGCCCCTGCTCACCGCAACTAGAGAAAGCCCGTGCGCAGCAATGAAGACCCAACGCAGCCAAAATAAATACATAAATACATACAAACAAACCACATGATAGGTATCAAAAAAAAAAAAGTTTTCCCTGTAACTTGCTGGCTGAAGGGTACTTGCATGCATTCATTCATTTAATACTTAGCAGGTATTTGAGCACCTACAATGTCCCAAAGCCTGGGGAGAAATGCATCCACATACCATTCCTGCCCTCACAGAGCTTAGAGGGCCTTAAAGTGTCTGGTGGCTTCTGAGGTCACTGAACACAACCTGCTCTTAAAGGATAAATCTTCCCTTCACTATTTAGTGACTACTTGGACATTTCTAATAATAAGGGGCTTACTTCCTCCACAGGGCAAACTGACTTCAGTGAATGCGTTGGAATAGCAGAAATTATTAGAAAATTAGTTCTTATATTAAAGTGACATTTGCCTCCTTAGAGTTGTTCTCAAACCATGGTGAGCACCGTTCTCCATAAAATGCTTTCAGAACTACAGATTATCAGGCCCCCCTAAGAGCCATTGAATCAGAATCAATAAGGATCAGGCCCAGGAATCTTTTTTTTTTTGAAGATATTTTTTTGATGTGGACCATTTTTAAAGTCTTCACTGAATTTGTTACAATATTGCTTCTGTTTTATGTTTTGGTTTTTTGGCCACGAGGCAGGTGGGATCTTACCAGGGATAGCACCCTCACCCCCTGCGCTGGAAGGCAAAGTCTTAACCACAGGACCGCCAGGGAAGTCCCAGGCCCACGAATCTTTTACTTTTTAACATCTTTATTGGAGTATAATTGCTTTACAATGGTGTGTTAGTTTCTGCTGTATAACAAAGTGAATCAGTTATACATATACATATATCCCCATATCTCCTCCCTTGGCGTCTCCCTCCCACCCTCCCTATCCCACCCCTCTAGGTGGACACAAAGCACCAAGCTGATCTCCCTGTGCTCTGCAGCTGCTTCCCACTAGCTATCTATTTTACATTTGGTAGTGTATATATGTCAGTGCTACTCTCTCACTTTGTCCCAGCTTACCCTTCCCCCTCCCCGTGTCCTCAAGTCCATTCTCTACGTCTGCGTCTTTATTCCTGTCCTGCCCTTAGGTTCATCAGAACCAGGCCCAGGAATCTTCATCTTAAAAACTCTACAGATGATTGTGAGGGGCAGCTGGGGTTAAGCACCACAGCCGTGCATCCTCTTCTCCTTGTCTCTAGGTCTGTCCTCTACGATGAGATTGAACAGAGGCAAAGCCATCTTCTGTGCATGGTCCTTCACATATGTAAAGACAACTGTCACACTCCAACTTCTCCCAAGTCCCCCACCCCTACTGCTACTTCATCCACAGGCTGAAGACATCCACTTTTACATGATGTGATTTGCAGTACTGTTTACTACTATCATCATTTTTCATTCAGTGATTCTATTTTGTCAGTGTTTTGTGGTACCAGTAAAGTCCAGATGTAGTTTGGCCAAATGGACATTTGCATCCCTTGATCTGAGCACTGTGCTTTCCTTAATGAAGCTTGTTTCTTGGTGCTATCTAGCTGCTTTCCAATGCTATTAGCCCATTTAGAGCTTGGGCCAATTAATGTCCCCCACCAAATATTTTCAGAGTTATCAAGCAAGACTCCACCTATTTGCTCCATTCATGTCATTGATCTTTGAATCTCAGTGTAAGAGTTTACCTCTATATCTATAATTTTTCATTTCAGTTAGAATTAATTTCAGTCTTTCATCTGTCATCAACATCTTTGCTTCCTCTCAAAGATTGGGTCAAATTTGAAAATAGTCTAGAAATGAATTGGAATGGTAGATAGTTGTCAGTTTCTGTTTCTTGAGCTTCCTTTTTAGCAATAAAACATAGAGCAACTTAATATACCTCATGCAGGAAAAAAAAAAAAAAAGAGAAGAGGAGGAGGAAAAGCAGGAAGAGAAGGAGGAAATAGTCAAGCAGAGACGGTCCTTGACTATTTTGAGGAGTAGGTACATTTCCACTTATAGGCTGTTCATTAAACAAATGGCGGCCAAATCCCTCTCTCTCATCGGGCCATTCACACATATGCACTCAGATGTAGAAGATGTAAGAGAGCAAATCTAATGAGCATTTCATGGGCAGGCAGTTGCATGAATGATAAAAAACTTCTTAAAGTATCTTGACACAAATTAGAGTGGTGCGCACTTTATAATAAGGGCAATGATAATCAGGATGATTTAGAGCCACTTTAATCAAAGGCTATATTAGAACGTGGATCCCAGAGGTGAGGAGGCAGTTATTAGTTCACTGAACCACCCCGATCCCCAGGCATTCATAGCTCAACTCACACAGAAGGATTTTAGTGTCTTTGTAAAAGAAAATCCCCTTCCGAAATCATTCCACTTGGAAGGAGCGGGAATAGTCTAGTAAAGATAAGAGGAGATAAGGAAAGAATTTGAAGTTGACATGGAAAAAAATGAGTTGCAACTTGAATGGGAAATATACTTACTTCAAAGTTGGGATGGAACTAGGAGAATCTAGGTGCCTACAGATGATTCATAATGTTTTGGGTCACATTTAAGTTTGATCAAAGCACTTCGAAATATACATTAGCAAAATAGTTCAGCAGTGAATATATTTTTTAAAATGTGCTTTAGGAGGCTTGTAAAGCGTTCAGAAATCACCTATTTGTATGCTGATGAATTCCAGATTTCTATCTCCATGCTTGACTTCTTTCGTGAGCTCCAGACTTGATTATTAAACTCTCCACTTGACAGTCCCACTTGGATGTCTAAAAGGAAAACCACACTTACTGTGTCTTAAACAGAACTCTTGATTCCCGGTCCCACTCCATCATCATCCTCTCTCCGGTCTTCTTTTTTTTTTTTAACCTCTGTAAATATTATCCAGTTTTCCAGGCATATGCCCTAGGAGCCATCTTTAACCCCCCATTTTCCCTCTCACCCCGTGTCCAATCTGTCAACAAGTCCCGTATCCTTTCTCCCTCCTTCACCTCTCACCCCACCCCACCTAAGTCAACAGCCTCTTTCTCATGGACCACCTCATACACCTCCTCATTAGTCCCCATCTTCTATACTTGCTCTTCCCAGTTCATCTCCCACACACACGGCCAGAGTGATCTTTCTATAATGGAAGTAAGGTCATGCTACTCTCCTGCTCGATAAAGTCCAAGTGCTCCTATACACTCAGAATAAAATCCAGGCTCCTCACCATGATCTGCAAGGCCTCCCATGATCCGGTGTCTGGCCACCTCTTCAATCTCATCCTCCCTCCCAGGCTCCACCTCACTCAAGTGCACTCGAACCTCCCTGAGGTCCGTGCTCTTCTTCAAAGTAAGCTTGTATCATCCCATCTCAGGGCCTTTGCACTCGTTCTTCTGCCTGGAACATTAACTCTGCCAGATACCGGCAAGGCTTGCTGCCTTACTTCAATTAAAGTTCTGCTCAAACGTCACCCCCTCAGAAGCGACACCCTCTTTAAAATGACACCTTCCTCCATCAAGCCCTATTCTTTTTCCTGTTTTTAGTTTGGTTCATAGCATTACCATGGTCTGATGGTGTGTCATGATACATAATAGATAGGTAGACAGATAGAGAGATGAATAATGCATAGAGATAGATAATAGAGACAGACAGAGCTACAGGTAGGTGATAGAGACACATAAATAGAGCTAGAGGTAGACAGAGGAGTGGGGGATAGGGGGAATGGGATTCAGGATTCTTTAAAGCTTTCCAGGTGATTCCACTGTGCAACCAAGTTTGGGAACCACAGGACTGGAGGGCAAGAGCTAATACATAAAACAGACTTTCAGGTGCTGGAATTAAGTTGGAATATTTACTGCTGATCAGTTTGGTTTTGTGATGCTGGAGGGATATCTCAGAGCTCCCTTTATCCCCAATATGGCTTGGGTAAATGTTCAAAAACAAGAAGGCTACGTTCACAAGTTGTTTTTCTCTTTCATGAAGTCTCTTTACTAAAGGAGGAAGGGCATGATTATAAGAGCCAGACGCCTTGGCTGTGAATCCTGGCTCTACCACCTGGCCAAGTGACACTTCCCTGTGACTCAGTTTTCTTATCTGTAAAATTAGAATAATAACAATATTTTCCCTCATGGAGTTGCTGGGGAATCAAATGAATTCTACGTGAAGGGCTTTGAGCAGCACCTGACACAAATTTAAGGGCTCTGAAAGCGTTTGCTGTTATCTTTGAGGGAGCGGCTCTCAAGCAGAAAATGCACGTGGAAAATTCCTTTGGCCAATGCTTTTGAAAGTAGCTAGGGGGATTGAGACAGACCATTTTTCTCTAATACTCGAACTCCACACAAGAACAGAGCTGGTTAATGATTAGACCCTATAAAATTTTCCATGTCATGTGCCTTTTCCCCACCAGGCAATAGAGAGTAATTAAGAATTATGGGAAGCGGGTTCAGTGAGAGGAAAGTCATGCCTTTCTAGGGACAAGCTCCAAGCCCTAACGAGGTTACTGGCACAGGTGTCTCCTGCAAATAAATTAATGGGGAGGCAGATCCAATCATGAATCTGTCATCCAAACTTGGTGTTTAGAGTCATTTGGGGAGATGGGGCTTCCTTGGCCCAACCTTGGTGGTGTCTGGAGCAAAGATTAGCAAGCAGAGTGATTTCATTAGGATAACAAGGCAGTTAAAGAACAATCTGGCTCTTTAGATGGTATTTATAAGGCATTTCAAAGAAACTCTGAACTGACAGCTGCTGTCAGTCCCTCACATAGGAGCTGTGGTGATTTATTGATACAGCAGGGGAGCTGTTATTATCCTTATTTGTAAAAGTTTTGCACATACTAAGAGTCCGTCTTGACTAGTTGCAAACTTCCCAAAGACAAATACACCTCACTGAATGTGTCAGTTGCCCTGGCACGAGGTTTTGTTTAAACAGAATAAGATAAATTCTTAAATACATGGTGTCCTATATAGTTTGGTCAACCGCTCCAAGTACTTTTTGATAGAATATGGTAGATAAAGTTACATTCTCAGTTACCTGCATGAGGATTAATTACCGCCATTTCTTGGCTAGTTTCTTCCAGCTTGAGTTCTTTTCTTGATGCATCAGAATATACAGGTGTGTAATTTTTTGACAGAAGAATATGAAATTATGCAGAAATCGGTGCTCCACAAAATGTGCAACACTACCGAAACTAAATATGAGTGATTTTTAATTAATTGTATTCCGTATTTATCCATGCCATTATACCTTCCTGGTTCAGCTAATTGAGAATTGATTATGTGTAAGTCCAACCATGGAGCAATTTCTTTTCACCCTTTAGGGCCGCAAGGTGGCTAGACAATTGGGTTTCCATTAGCAGTTAGCAGAGGGCAGGTGGAGCCTCTGTGTCACTTTTAGGAATAGACGTATCTGTTCACTACTTTGAGGTTAGAAGAATGGGATTTCCTGACAACATTTTTATCAGATCCTATGCCAGTAGAGCCACAGGATCCTTGAATTTTCCTGGTCTGGAAGGGATCGTAGGAACGATGTAACCCAAGCTCGTTCATTTTACAGTTGAGTTAACCGAAGCCCAGGGAGATAAAATGTCACATAGGTACTGCTGAGCCAAGACAAGAAAAACTAGTAAGTGTTAAGTCTTGAATGCTTATATTCAAGCAGATATTCTATTACTGCTAGTTTCTGTGGTGGTCAGGGTATTGTCAGTGAGGGGAAAAAAAGCGGTTGGAGCAGGAAAGAAACACTGATGAAGAAAGGAAGAGGGATTGGTTTGGGGATAATGAGGGCATTTAAAAAAAAATAATGGAGACATGCTCTTTTCCTTTGGGAAAGGGAATGCCAGGACCCACTAGGACTGGGTGAAGTATCAGGGTGGGGCAAGGCAGTACATGACTTTTTCCTCACAAACGAACTAGAAAGAGCCAAACCTGATTCACTACAGCCTAGAACATTAGGTAGTGGCGCAAAAGAGGGGCACTTGAAACTTGACAGAGATAGGTTTTGGACAACTGAAGCAAGTACTAATTTATATAGCAGGTAACAAATTTTCATTACACCAACAGATAGATTGAAGATTGAGTAGATTCAAACCTAGCTTCAGTAAATTAGTGTACGCCCAGCCCATATAGGCTTGTACTGAAAGCTGAGATGTTTGGGGACAGAATTTTGAGGTTTTCATCGGGGAAATGATCCCTCTCTCCTACATAGATCTCTTATTGCCAAAGTCTATTGGATCATCAGGTTTGGCTGTCCTTGTTCTGTGCAAAATTTTATCTCCACACTTTCCAATAGTGAAAGTTATTAAATATGGGGAGTTTGCATTCTATTTTTTGGTTATCCAGGAGGTGATACACACATTGTCTTTGAGGCACCTCCTTCTGATTGCCAGCTTTTTGATCACTTCATCAGACATCATTAATTTTGTGTACCCCTTGAAATTAAAAGTAGATGAAATTCTAAGGTAGATTTTTTCATTGCCACTAATGATATATCCTCGGTTTCTCTCTCAAATTAATGGGACCTTTATTTTCAGTCACACATATTGGCACCTTCATTTAAAACTACATTTCCCAGCTTCCCATGGGGTTACTGCTGCTCACCTTGATATAGGGGGCAGTGTCCTGTGAGATTTCTGGGAAGTCTCTTTACAAGGAAGGTAAAGTTCTATCCCTCTTGTCTTCCATCCTGCTGCTTGAAATGCGTCTCTGATGGTTGTTGCCCAGAGCCATCTTGGACAGAGGCACAAAGGCCACACGCTAGGGATGCTGCAGTATAGCTTCCAAGGGAAGGCTGGGTCTTGATGACCTGGAGCCACCATCTCGCTCCTGAGCTGGCCATCTCCAGATTGTTTTTATATGAGAGAGAAATTAACTGTTTAACTCACCATTTTGGGTGTACTCTTCACCAGAGCTGAACCTCATTCTAACGGATATAATATTTAATTTTGCTTCTTCTTAGTGGAACTGAGGAAACAAAATTTTTTTAAGAAAACGCTTGAAACTAGTAGTTAAATTTTTTTTTTTTAATTAGGATTCATTACAGACTTCACTTATGCACACCATCCCTATCCCCTCTTATCTTAGTTAGTCAAGAGTTGGCTATGTTTTCTTTTTCCCAGCCATGACTGGTTCCAATCCTAGAGAATGCTTCACCCTTGAATGCTAATCTTGTGGTTCTGATGGCAGGCAATTTGGGTAAGGAAATTGGCAGAGTACTTGAAATTTAAAATAGAAGTTCCTATTGCTGTCCTGCAAAACAATAAGACTTCTAAAAGGACTTCCTTGGAATATGAATGAAGAATCAATGTCATATGAAATATACTTTTCCTATGTAATTAACGGGAAACATTAAAAAATGGGGCCACACTTTCCAAGTCTGACATAGAATAGAAAGAGCATTTTACTTGGAGTCAGAAGATATAAGTTCTAATCTTGGCTCTGTAAATTACTATCCACATAACCTTGGGGAAATTATTTAATCTCCTTAAGCTTATCCCCTGAATTTAAAAAATGATAATGATAATAATAATTCATAGGGTTGATGTGAGTATTAAATAATACAGATGAAAATATTTAGCCCAGAGCTTTTCACATAGTAGTTGCTTTATAAATGTCAGTTAATCTGATTCAATTAGTGTTGCATTCATGACAGTTTGAAGAAGACATGAGTTAGGACTCAAGTCCCATTTAAAAACGCACAGGGTGTCTGTTGTCCATAAGTCGGTGGGGACAATGGAACCGACCACCATTTCTCCTGAAAAACCAGCTTAAGAAAAAAATCAATGATCATAAGCTGCCCAAGGATACATTGCAGCTAATCTCCTAACACTGAGGTGTGTGAAACCATCCAGCACCAACAACATTCTCATTTTTAGATAAACCGCAGAACGAAATACACTTTATCAAATGTTTGGTAACAAAATATCTCCAAGAAATGTCTGTGCTCACAAAAAGTATATACAGAGAGGAAACAGAAATTGCTCCTCTATATTCATTCACTTCCACACCTTTGGTGTTTTGTGAGTCTGGACTTTGGAATGATTTGTGACATTGGGGATAGCAGAGTTGTTATCACAAAGAACTGGATTTTACGGGTTCAGTAAGAATCAGAAGAATTCAGTATAACAGTAGACTGGGGTAGACATGAGAAAAGTACGGGATGGGGTAGGACATGTGTTTCTGTCTTAACTGCAGGGGTATTCAATTCATGGGATTCAATTTGGAGATACATGGGGGAGAGGGAGACAAAAACAACACTAAAATTAAGATTAATTTCTCATCTAGAACACCTTTCTCCTCCATAGGCACCAACCCTTATATATGATCCAGCTGATGCTAGTACAGTCTCCAACTCTCTCCCATCCTGGTGCCTTAGCATATGTCTCCAACTGTGAGTGAAGGTTTTCGGTAAAGAAGTTTAAAATTCTCACCAATGGAATGGAATGTCTTTAAAGGTTTGATGGTATGCATAGACAATGGTAGCCATCTAAGTGATTTTTATAGCTCAAGAAAAGCTCCTTTGTTTAAAGAAAATACTAATGTTTCCATCTGTTGAATGATCGCAGTAGGGTGGGGTATGGGGAACAAGGAAACTATTTGAGAACCAATTATACACTAGGCATATATATATATATTAATGTATCTATATTAGGTATAAATTAGGTATCATTTACACATATTATCTCCTTTGATCTTAAAGAGTTCTATGAAATAGGTGATTTTATTTTAGTTTGGTATATTAGAAAAAAATGAAGATCAGAGATATTAAGAATCATGAGTAAAAATCACAGAGCTAGTGAGTGATAAAGCCAGTGGTGGAGCAAAGTCAGTTATGTTAAACTCTGAAGGTTTGATTTGATTTAATTTTTTAATTTTTTTAAATTTAATTTTTAATTTATATTGGGGTATAGTTGATTTACAATGTTGTGTAGTTTCTGGCCGGTGTACAGAAAAGTGTTTCAGTTATATTACATATACATATATCCATTCTTTTTCAGATTCTTTTCCCATTTAGGTTATGACAGAATATTGAGTAGAGTTCCCTGTGCTATACAGTAGTTCTTTGTTGATTATCTATTTTACATATAGTAGGGTATATATGTTAACCCCAAACTCCTGAAGGTTTTATTTTAAAACTTTAGTACTTTGGTCCTGGGAGTAAGTCTTAGCAGCCAGAATGTGTTTATTTTACCTTTTTCCTGAGACAAGCAGGACTTGTTTTCTGGCACACCTGAGGATGTGTAGTATGTCCCTAATGTGGAGAGGCAGTATTATGAAGTGATTAAAGGCATGGAGAGCAGCAGAATGATCTGATTCAAATCTCTGTTCCAGAATATTAGCTATGTGTTCTTACACAAGTAGCTGGAAATCTCAGATGCCTTATCTCTAAAACATCTACGTGATACCTACCTTATCCATTTACCCTAGCGTTGAAGGCAGCCTCTAAAATGGTCCTGAATGAGCCTTGCCTCATGGTATTCAATTTTACATGATCCCTTCTCTTGAGTGTGGGCTGGACCTAGTGATTCACTTCTCACAAAGTTAGGGGTTGTCACTCCTGAGTTTAGGTTACAGAGACTGTGGCTCCCATCTCCAACTTGAACTCTCATTCTCTTGCTAGCTCACTGCTGTAAGGGAAGCCAGCTGTCTTCTTGTGAGCTACCCTGTGGAGAGGCCCATGTGGTGAGGAACCGATGTCTCCAGCCAACAGTCAGGAAGGAGCAGAGGCTGCCAACAGCCATGTGAGTGAGTCTGGAAACAGATCTGCCCCAAGCTGTCCCCTGGAGTAGAGCCTTGTCAGAGCTTCTGGGCTGACATCTTGACTGCAGTCTTTTGAGGAATCCTGGGCAGAGGTGTCCATTCAGCTGCATCAGGATTCCTGACCACAGACACAGGTTAGTAATAAATGTTTGTTGTTTAAAGCCACTAAACTGGGGATAATTTGTTACACAGCAATAGGTAACAAATACACCTGGGAATAAAAAGAAAATAAAGTATATAAAGCATCTGGTACAATGTGACCTCCCCACCAAAAAAATATCATAAGTTTAATCATTTGAAAAATTGTGTTATGGAGGAAATAGAAAAGGAAGCAGGTATGGGTGCTGAAAGACAACCTTTTTCTACATAAAAATATTGCCTATAGCTTGCCGTGACATTAGGCAGCTGTGTCTTTCTTTTTGACAGCTCACTACCCTACACCCCCATAAATGGGGAAAGAAAAATGGACTCAACAATAATTATAATAATAAATGGCAAAATTCACTGGAGCTTTGGCCGATCAGTCAGATGTCACATTTATCACTGGGCTTCTAGACATTGATGTAACCAATGTCTTAGATCAATGGACAGATGACAAGACTATGAATGATCATAACCACAAATGTCAACTTTATCCCTTTAAATGCACTCAGTGTCCTGGAGATAACCCAAAAGGTCACATCGATAGTCGCCACCTGCTATGTCTCTCGTTCCAAACACTATCAGACAACATGGCGTTTCTGGAACAGGGAAAGAAGTTGACTGCAACAGCAGCCTGACATTTGATAATGGATCAGGGCGCATCATTGTCTGATTAAGTCATGGCAATTCTTCTCTGTCTTTGAAAGACAGACCAACGCAGTCTCCTTGCTTCTTTCGGTCAGAGGGACAACAATACTCTTCCCGCCAGGTGAGTCTTTGAATTACAGGTATGAGCTGACCAAATACATTTTTCCTGAAGTCAAAGGACTTGTGATACTTTATGTTAATAGTTCCCAGCAGTGCCAGCTCCCCTTAACCACCAAAGACAAAATTCCGAGCTCTTCATTTCATACTACGTCACGGGGGAAAGTCTAAATTCATGAAAAGTCTAAATTTATAGTACATTTTAAGAGAAATGCGGTTTAGTGCTTTTTAATACATAGAGTAACTTCAACTAATTGCCAAAATAAAGTTGGCTCCCTCTGGCTTTAATGAACAGATCAGCGGCAATAGCATTAACAACACTATTTGCATAAAATTAATTTGCTAAAGCCCTTAAAAACAGTGTTCCAAGTAGCTTAAACATGCTCACTGTCTATTTACACTATTAATTTGCTAAGTAAACCTTTCTTATTAAGTAGGGCAAAAGTGAATCATCTGTCCAGCTAAAGCTGAATTACCACCAAATCCTAAAATAGTGAAGTCTAGATTAATATGTTTTTCCGGTACAAGGCTGGGAAAACATATGTCTTTGAGTTCAACTCCCAGATAATACAGATATTCTGTTAAGCACTGGAGCAACAAGGAAAAGTAGACCAGTTTTGAACTGGTAGTTACAAATGTCTGTTTTCCCAGACTCATTTCTAGTTGAAAATAAAGTTGCGTTATAATTGATTCCTGCTCAGTGGATATTATGGGTGAGAAGCATGTAGACCTGTGTTGAAAAGTTTACTGAAAGATGGAGTACAAAATGAGAGAATACAAGTGTAAACCTGATCATATATTTTTCCTCAACTAATATGGAAATTCTTTACCCACATTCTTAAAAATTACGATTATGTGGAATAATTTGCTGTTTAAATGCTGACAGTACTCTCTGTAATTATTCCTTTAATCCAAGGCAACTCCAATTAATATATCAATAGGGTTTGTTAAATGATATTTGATAGGTTAACTCTAATTCATATGAAAGAGAGAAAATGCAAAAGAAAAACCAAGAATTTTTTAAGTAGAATATTTTGGAGGGAAAGGGCAGCAACTTCTTTTACCTGATCTCAGAATATTTTTTATTAAATTTTTTATTGAAGTATAGTTGATTTACAATGTTGTGTTAATGTCTGCAGTACAGCAAAGTGATAGATTCATTTTTTTATATTCTTTTCCATTATGGTTTATCATAGGATATTGAATATAGTTCCCTGTGCTATACAGTAGGACCTCATTGTTTATCCATTCTGTATTTAATAGCTTACGTCTGCTGACCCCAACCTCCCACTCCATCCATCCCCAACTCCCTCCCCATTGGCAACCACTAGTCTGTTCTCTATCTCCCTGAGTCTGTTTCTGTTTCATAGATAGGTTCATTTGTGTCATATTTTACAATCCACATATAAGTGACATCATATGGTATTTGTCTTTCTCTGTCTGACTTACTTCTCTTAGTATGATAATCTCGAGTTGCATCCATGTTGCTGCAAATGGCATTATTTCCTTCTTTTTTATGGCTGAGTAGTATTCCATTGTATATATGTACCACATCTTCTTTATCCATTCATCTGTCGATGGACATTTAGATTGCTTCCATGTCTTGGATATTGTAAAGAGTGCTGCAATGAACATTGGGGTACATGTGTCCTTTTGAATTATAGTTTTCTCTGGATATATGCCCAGAAGTGGGATTGCCTAGATCATATGGTAATTCTATTTTTAGTTTTCTGAGGAACTTCCATACTGTTCTCCATAATGGCTGTATCAATTTACATTCCCACCAACAGTGTAGGAGCATTCCTTTTTTCTCCAGACCCTCTCCAGCATTTATTATTTGTAGACATTTTAATGATGGCCATTCTGACCAGTATGAGGTGGTACCTCATTGTAGTTTTGATTTGTATTTCTCTAATAATTAACAACGTTAAGCATCTTTTCATGTGCCTATTGGCCATTTGTATTTCTTCTCTGGAGAAATGTCTATTTAGATCTTCTGCCCATTTTTCAATTGGGTTGTTCATTCTTTTGTTGTTGAGTTGTATGAGCTGTTTGTATATTTTGGAAATTAAGCCCTTGTTGGTCGCATCACTTGCAAATATTTTCTCCCAGTCTGTAGGTTGTCTTTTCGTTTTGTTTATGGTTTCCTTTTCTGTGCAAAAGCTTGTAAGTTTGATTAGGTTCCATTTGTTTATTTTTGTGTTTATTTCTATTGCCTTGGGAGACCGACCTAAGAAAACATTGGTACAATTTATGTCGGAGAATGTTTTGCCTGTGATCTCTTCCAGGAGTTTTATGGTGTCATGTCTTATGTTAAGTCTTTAAACCATTTTGAGTTTATTTTTGTGTATGGTGTGAGGGTGTGTCCTAACTTCATTGATTTACATGCAGCTGTCCAACTTTCCCAACACCACTGGCTGAAGAGACTGTCTTTTTTCCATTGTATATTCTTGCCTCCTTTGTCAAAGATTAATTGACTGTAGGTGTATGGATTTATTTCTGGGCTCTCTATTTCTGTTCCATTCATCCATATGTCTGCTTTTGTGCCAATACCATGCTGTTATGATTACTGTAACTTTGTAGTATTGTCTGAAATCTGGGATTGTTATGCCTACTGCTTTGTTCTTTTTCTTCAGGATTGCTTTAGCAAGTCTGGGTCTTTTATGGTTCCATATAAATTTTAGGATTATTTGTTCTAGTTCTGTGGAAAATGTCAAGGGTAATTTGATAGGGGTCGCACTGAATCTGTAGATTACTTTGGGTAGTATGGCCATTTTAACAATATTAATTCTTCCAATCCAAGAGCATGGTATATCTTTCCATTTCTTTGAATCATCTTAAATTTCCTTTATTAACGTTTTATAGTTCTCAGTGTACAAGTTTTTCACCTCCTTGGTCAGGTTTATTCCTAAATATTTTATTTTTGGGGGTGCAATTTTAAAAGGTATTTTTTTTACATTCCTTTTCTGATACTTTATTGTTAGTGTAAAGACATGCAGCCGATTTCAGAATATTTTTTAAAAGCTTAGTAATTACAACACCATTGGTATTGGTTCAGGAAAATATAGATCAATGAAACAGCAGAGGGAATTCAGAAACAGACACATGTATGCGTGGAAATATATAATAGTGGTAGAATTTTAGGTCAATGTGGAAAGTGTATATCAACAAATTGTGTTGGAAGATTAGCTGTCCATTTAAAAAAAGTTAGATCACTACCTCACATGACCCACAAAAATAAGTTACAGATGGATTAAAGCAGTAACAGTTAAAAAGAAAAGTGTTAGAAGTAAATAAAGGAGGAGAATGTACAGAAGACATTCTTAAACAAGACATAAAATAAAAATCTATAAAGGAAAAAGTCGGTGAATTTGACTAAATCAAAATCTTAAAACCTCTGTGTTAAAAGAAATCATAGCAAAGCTGGGAAAACATATTTACAATGTACACAGAATACAGAGTAACAATATCCAAAATATGTGAAGAATTTCTATGTAGCAACAAAAAGCAAACAACTCACTAAAACTTAGTCTAAGTACAGGAACAAATGACTTACAGAAAATAAAATTCCAAATAACATAAACACATGAAAACATGTTCAAACGCATCAGAAGTTAGGAAGATTAAAATGAAAACTATCTTTAAAGATCATTTTTTTCCATTCATCAAGTTATCAAAAAATATTTTATGTGATGGCAAGTGTATGGGTAAATCTTGTTCATTTCCTGTTGGTGGGAGCAATAGAGTTTTTTTGGAGGACAAATTGAAAGTATCTATTTAAATTAAATTTTAATGAAGCTTCCACAATTCCAACTCTGATATTTTCCCTAAAGCAATAGTCATACATGTACACTAAGAACTATGTGGAGGGATGTATGCTGGAACACTTTTATAATAAAATATTGGAATTAACCAAATGTCAGTAGGAGAATGGGTGCATAAATTATGGCCCCTCTAGGAATTTTTATTCACATATGCAACATTGTAATTTCAAAAAAGTCACTGGAATGTTACATGTTATAAAAGAAGATGGGGAACACCACATATGTCCATTCATTGGAAGAGAATAGAATAAATGTTGATATATCTGTATGAAAATATTATGTAGTTGTATGAAAGAATGAGATGTATCTATGTGTGCTAATATCGAACAAGTTGCAAGATACATTACTAATGAAAACAAAGTTCAGAAGGTATAGTGTATACTCTAGTTTTCAAAAGGATTATATATAATCTTTGTTATATTTATACAATAAACTATATATTTATATAATATATGTGATACCCTACACACTACACATACATATACACACACAAGTATTTTTCACAGAAAAGGAAGTATACCATGGATACAATGCTATATATAAAGCATATCACATCCATATATGTGTGGATATATGTATATGTTTATGTGTGTGTGTATATATATATTATTATATATTCATGGGATGCCTTTGCATGTTTACACAGGGATCTGATAAGAAGACTATAAATCTATCAGGGTCTGGAGTGAGAGGAAGACTCCCTTTCCATCACTTACATTTTGTACTGTTTGAAATTTGTTTTATCATGTTCACATACTAATTTTTCAGACAAAACTAGTAACTTACAAATAAAAATTATAATATAACCACACTATAAAAAACTATACATAGTTTAAAAGAATGGGAGAAATCTATGTACAGTGATAGAAATACATCTACAGCACATTGTCAACGGTTACAAGTGTGTTGGGTAACAATGCATCCTGCTCAGTATCATCAATATTAAGAGACATAAACAAAACAGACTTACATATGCATTTGTATAAATGTATACATTTACGTAAAAAGAAGTAAAAGGGTACATAAATATTAAATAATGCACTCACAAATACAAACATGTATTTGAAAACGCAAAGGGCAACCTAGAACGATACACGATCACCTGCTAACAGTGGTAGCCTCTGCAAACCAGACTCAGTTGGTGGGGTGAGGTCGAGAAGATGATCTCTACATCTTTAGATTTTTTTTACAATGAGAATACATTCAGGATGACTTTAGTAATTACACTTTTTAAGTTTTAAAAAAAAATTAAAATACTAGTATTAGTTACTTGTCTAGTAATAAAATATATGTCTAAAATTCACCTGGCAAAATTAAATTTATTTAGTAACCATGGAGTCTTTAATCAGCCTATTAGTAACTCTGTAACTTTTACCCTTTATTTAGTCAGTATTTAACCTATCAGACCCAACCCTCCAAAGAGCCTAGAAATTCAAAACTTTCTTAGTTATTCACGCTCTAAAAGACTAGGCCATTAATTTCTCCCCTAAAAAAGAGATTAAAGCTACATCCTACGTAGTTTCTTGGATGAAGTGTAACTCAGCCTCCCTGGTTATAAAACAAGTATGCTTCCCATATTCCCTTGAGGCTCATTTAGGACTCTAAAAGGAATGTAGAGTTTAGTCTTAAGCATCATTTTATTGATAGATGAACCTGAAGTAGAAAAATTGCTGCAATTAATGGGACACCAATTCAGATCTCTCTCCCCCTCCTCTCTCTCCCTCTCCTTCTCTGTCTCTCTGTCTCTCTGTCTCTGTCTCTGTCTGTCTCTTCTTCCATCTCCTGTTGAAACCCCAGGAAACCAGATCAATGTTCTGATGGTTCATCTCTTCTAGAATGTCACATAAGTTGGCCCTTACTTGAGTCTGGCTTCCTTCACTTAGTATAATTCATTTGATATTCATGTATCAGTAATTCTTTCCTTTTAAGATCAGAGTAGTATTCTGTTGTATGGATATACCACAGCTTGTTTATCCACTCACAGATGATGGATAATTGTATTGATTTGGGACTGCTATGAATAAAGTCACTACAAACATTTAAATACATATTTTCATATAGACTTACATTTCTATTTCTCTTCCGTAAAATACCTAGGAGTGGACTTGCTGAGTCATATAGTAAGTATATGCTTAATTTTGTATAAAACTGCCAACTGTTTTCCAAAGCAGCTGTACCATTTTGCATTCCCACTAGTAATGTCTGAAAATTCCAGTAGTTACACATCCTCACCAGCATTTGATATTGTCAGGTTTTTAAAAAATGTAATTATCTTAACAGGTGGATAGTGGTATCTCACTGGGTTTTAATTTGTATTTCTCTAATGACTAATTAGGTGAGCATCTCTTCATTTATTTCCAATTTCATTCTTAAATTTAAAATAGTCTCAGAGGAGGCTCACATATGTTGCTCAGTCATAGGAGTGAGCAAGTGAAGGGGCTTCAGCCTGACCTCAGGTGTCAATGGGAGATGATAACTAAACAGTGCATGAGTCTTAGCCATCTTTATAGTATCTATAGTATTAATACATAGTGTAATATCATATAGTATCCTATCATATAGTATCTAGCACTGGGACTAAACATTCAATGAGCATGCCCCTTCAGTGGCCAATTTAATTCATGCTCCCTGCTTCCCTGTAAACATGCTGTTGCCCACCGCACCTGATCTCCATAAAGGCTTGAGCTACTCTCTGCTATGCCACAGCATCTTCACTTCCCAGCTGAGTCGGATGCTTACCAAGAGTTAGTCGTGTCTGTTCCCAAACCTGTGTTATACAAGTTGAACTTGACGTTATCAACAGAAAGTAATTAAATATTATGAAAATGGATTAAATATTAGTGACAGAAAGAGTTCTTTCTTAAAAAAAAAACTAAGTTTATTCTTTAGAAGACTTAATGAAGGCAAGTCACGAAAAATGTAGATTAAAAAGGAGGAAAGATAACATTAAAAGAGTGGGGAAAATTATGAAAATCTAGAAGTTTTCTACAATCAGACTGCATCACAATTGTCTTTAAGTTTTTATCATTTTCAATGAAACGTAAGTCTTGGAGAGTACATTACGGGTGTGATTTATGCAGGAAAGACAATGCCAAACAGTGGACTAATACCCAAAGAAAGGTTTTTATTTTTATTTTTTTTAATTTTTTTTAAGTTTTATATATTACTTATTTTTAGTTGCGTTGGGTCTTCGTTGCCGTGCGTGGACTTTCTCTAGTTGCAGCGAGTGGGGGCTGCTCTTCGTTGTGGTGCACGGGCTTCTCACTGCGGTGGCCTCTCCCGTTTCAGAGCATGGGCTCCAGGCGCACGGGCTTCAGCAGTTGTGGCATGTGGGCTCAGTAGTTGTGGCCCGCGGGCTCCAGAGCACAGGCTCAGTAGCCGTGGCGCACGGGCCCAGCTGATTTGCAGCATGTGGGATCCTCCGGGACCAGGGCTCGAACCCGTGTCCCCTGCACTGGCAGGCGAATTCCCAACCACTGCACCACCAGCGAAGCCCCAGGGAAAGGTTTTTAAATGACAAAAGTTCATTTATTAGTATCCAGTTATAAATGTTAGATACATATGCGTTTGAACATTTGAAAAATAAAGTAATAAAAATAAATATACCTTGATAGTTTTACCATTCGAAGATTAAACCACAGTTAGCATTTTGGAACATTTGTTTTTACAATTATGACTACTTATACCATATATACAATATTATATAGTAATTGTTTACTTAACATTAATATATATGGTTTGTATTGTCAAAAGCTCACAAAATTGTAATTTTAGTGGCTTTCTAATATCTTATCATGTAACTATATTATAATCTTTTTACTCAACCTACTGTCAGACATTTAGGAAGTTTTTATTTTCTCACATTGGCAATCATGTTTTTTGATTTAATGGTTTTTAAAAAATATTTTGGAGTATATCTTTAAGATAGAGTCTCTGAAGTGGAATTAAGAGATCAATGGAAAAGAACTAAAATAAGGGTTTTTTCTGATTATAAAACTAATTCAGATTCTTATAGAAAACTTGGAAAAATATAGGAAAATATGAAGACAGACAACTCAAGGATTATATTTTAATTGATATATCTTCTAATAATTTAAAAACATAATTATGATCATATCATGTATAAAATATAGTCTCATAACCTGTTTTTAAATCTTTCTTTAAATTGTAAGCATTTTCTCATATTATTAAATTTACTTGACAGTATCTCTTTACTATATGCATATTAATATTTTTTATGGATGTATCATTGTTAAGTACTCTCTTACCGATGGACATTTAGGAAGATATTCTGATCCTTTACATTATAAATAACAATGAAGTGAACATCTTTATCAACATCACATTGCTTTCTTAGGTTAGCTTCCTAGAGATAAAATAGCCAGTGAAATGCTATTAGTATTTTTACATATGTTGCCATGGTATGTTCCAGAAAGAAGGGATTAGTATACGTTCTCAGCCACAGCCAGTACATGATTGCACATCTGTAAAATGCAAATGCTAACTGGCCTAATTTTGTAGCGAACTAGTCACACCTGAAAGTACTTATGCAAATGACCTTATTCCTTGGCGACCTGCCCCAGGTGTATGGATTTACAACTGTACTCTCTTAGGAAACCATTCTTTCATATTTTAAAAACTCAGTTTATATTGCCATTATGTAAAGGGTGGTTTGGAGAAAAATGCAAACAATACAAGCTTCCTCCACAGAGGTATTTATCATTTCAGTTAATCTATCATTATAGACTATCTTGACTAAATCTTCTGGCTGAGGTTTAAAGATCCCAATGGGTCATTGTCATACACCTGTAGGATTCTCTGACTGCTTAAGTATTGATTTATCCATTTGAAATTCCTTCCCATTGATTTATTAGGCCTATACATCTTCTGGTGGCCAGCTTCTGTCTATAAAAGGTGGCTGAAAGGACTGTTTCACTATCATGTATTTTATAGCTCACTGACATTCATTTACTGCCTCTTATTTGTCCAATGTTAGTATTCATGTTAATGGGTGTTACAAGTCTGGCCTTGGTCTTTGTGTATTTTTGGCTCTGCTAAGTACAGTATATAAATGATAATGAAAGAAAATTTTCAGACTTGCACCAGAAGAGAGGACATTGTGAGCAATACAGTTTCCATGTCCCTTAAAATAAAGGAAGAACAGGAATAGAAATGGGTTCATACAAGAGAGAAATGGATTCATACAAGAGAGAAATGGAATACGTTCCTTAAAAGCACTTACCATAAAAAAGATTCCAAGTTGTCTTTGCTAAGATAATGGGAAATTTGGGGTAAAGGACGGGGGCCAGAAGAAGAGGTTAAGATAGAGTAACCATATCCATGAGCAGGGCAGAGATTTGCAGGAAAAGATATTGGTGACAAGATTCTAATCCTGCCTAGCTCAGAAATCAGAACAGTTGCTTGAAAATGCAAATAGGAAGTCTAAGGAGTCATTATTTATATCAAGTGGTCTTCAATCTATACAGTCAGTGCCTTGAATGCAATGGAGACTCTCTTAGTTGGTTACCAGCGTGAAACAGTGGAGTCCATGCAACTTGAATTTAAATTCAGCATTTAGAATTTAGATTCAGCATTTAGAATCAGTTGCAACTTTGGGCAACTAATTCATCCTCCCATTCCCAAATTTTTAAATTGAGATAAAGAAAGTTGATCTTGGAACATGGGGTAAAGCACTCGATATGGGCTGTAAAAGTTCTGGTCACCAGTTCCAGCGTGTGGGAAGGTGTGTTTTGGGGTGTTCCCCCTGCCCTGTACCACCAAGCAAATCTTGGATATCCAAGCTGGGTATCCAACAATTCAACTCAGTTCTAACACTTTTTACCCAGAGATGGCTTCAGATTCCACAGGGTAAAGGCTCAGAGCCCCTCCCCACTGCTCCTTCTTGAGAGGCCAGTTACAAAGCCCACGCACGTTATCACCTGGGCTTCTGACCCATAAGTTAGAGACAAGAGGCTCCAACTACCCCCTCCTTGGGGTTTGATTAATTTGCCGGAGTGCTTCACAGAACTCAGAGAAGCATTTTACTTACTAGGTCACCAGTTTATTTTAAAAGGATATAACTTGGGAACAGCCAGATGGAAGAGATGCATAGGGCAAGGTATGGGAAAGGGTGAGGAGTTTCCATGCTGTCTCTGAGCACACCACTCTTCCCCGCATCTCCAAGTATTCACCAACCCGTAGGCTCTCTGAACCCTGTTCTTTGGGGGTTTTAGAGAGGCTTCATTACATAGGCATGACTGATTAAATCATCAGCCAAAGGGGACTGAACTCTAGAGCCTTTCCCTTCCCTGGGTGTGGGAGGGAAGGCTGAGGGAGGACTGAAAGTTCCAACCTTCTCATCGCATGGTTGGTTCCTCTGGTGACCATCCCCTATCCTTAGGTGACCTAGGGGCATTGCACTAGTCACCTCATTAACATGACAAAAGATATTTTAATTGTTCTCATCGTTTAGGAAATTCCCAGTGTTTTAGGAGCTCTGTCCCAGAAACAGGGGTAAAGACCAAATACATATTTCTTATCTAAATCACAATATTACAGGCTGAATTGTGCCCCACTCACCAAACTCATATGTTGAAGTTCTAACCCCTGACACCCCAGAATGTGACTGTATTTGGAGATAAGGTTTTTTAAAGAGGTAGTTAAGTTGAACTGAGTTCATTTGGGTGGGCCCTCATCGAAGACAAATAGTGTCCTTATAAGCAGAGGAAATTAGGGTACAGACACTTGCAAAGGAAAGACCATGTGAAGACAGAGAGAGGAGAACACAGTCATGTAAAAGACAAAGAGCATGACCTGCCAAATCCTTGACCTCGACTTCTAGGGTCCAGAATTGCGAGAAAATAAATTTCTGTTGTTTCAGCCACCCTGCCTGTGGTACTTTGCTACTGCAGCCCCAGCAATCTAATACAGCACCTGCTACCAGTAGTTGCTAAATAAATATTAAGCCTTGTAGTGACAACACGGAGAGGAGGCTGTCCAGAGGTGGTTACGTGAAGTCACTGGCATGAGGACTGGGGGAACACCACCAGGGAGTCCTGGTCACCCCACACGGCAAAGGCCGTATTTGCAGTTGTTTCCATAGCGTGTCACCGATAATTTGCTTTTCTGCCTTCTGGACAGCCTCAGACCTTGCCTCCTTTTTTGACAACTGCTTAAAAGTTCCTTGTACTAAAGCCACCTCTCAACACCGGTCACCAGGCTTCCTTATCAAAAGGGTCTTCAGTGTTCTCCCTTCCCCAACTGTAGATCGCACTGACCTTCATCTACACTTCACACCACTCCTACCCAGTAGGAGAGACGATAAGAATATTAGCTTACATCCCACATATTTCATTCTTTCTTCCCAGTGATTCTGGGAGCTATGCAAGATGAGTACTATTATTCTCATTTTACACGTTTAAAAAGTGAGACTCAGAGAGAGGTTAAGTGACTTCCTAACATTGCACGGGCCCCATGTGATACAGCCAGTGGGATCCAGTCATCAGAGACTAAAGCGCATGCTCTTTCCATCGCACCACAAAGCGGACTGTAATGTAATTCACCATCTTTCATTTACTGCATACAAGTCACAGGCAATGCTGATGAAATTGCTCAAAAAGCTCTCCGTGATATCTGCTACAGACCTAAAAATCACAGTGCAAATGAAAATTGTGCTGTATTAAAATTCAACTGGACTTTCAACTATATTGAACCTTGATGTCATCATTTGCAGGAAAGAGGAATGACTGAATTCTTAATATAGTCATGGTACTGATCTATGAGGGTTATATAAACACACACAATATTGGCATCATAAACTTCAAATAAAAGTCAGATAAAGAACTTTTTTATTATTTACCAATGACTGCTAGTTACTCTTCTATGTTCATTTATTGAATAAATACTTATTGAGCACTTGCTATGTACCCGTCACTGTTCTAAGTGTTGAGATTATAAGCAGTAAACAAACAGGTGAAATGCCCTCCTCTTAGGGAACTCATTTATTATCTTGTTGTGTACTCAACCATCTAGTTTCACTGCCGAGGGCACCAGTTTGATCTCTGGTCAGGGAACTAAGATCCCGTGAGCCACGCAGCATGGCCAAAAAATAATAATAATAATAAATTTTAAGAAATTTAAAAAAAAAGAGAACCCTGCTATGAAGGTATCTATACTTGGCATTTTACAGAAGAGGAGATAGAAGCTTTGGGAGTTTAGGTATTTTTCCCAAAGGCATCAGCTAGTGAGGGGAAGACTCAGGATGGAATCAGAGTCAATGTGATGCCAAAGCCCTAAATAATGCACCCAAGTTGCTTCCATCAGGAAGCCCAACATGTAATGCCTGGTCTCGGAGTAAGTACCCAGTCTTAGAATACGGTACACTTTCTCCGGGGCAGTGACCCTGTGTCCATGCTGTCTTGTCTCTGTGTTGCTCTGCAGAGGCGTTTCATTGTTGCTGTTTTGGATCCCTCTCCCCCCAGCTTTGCCTAGACTAATACCTAGAGAAATGTGTAGGGAAAGATTGCAACTGAGAATAAAACTTAGATGTGAAGTGAGTTGACATCAATGAGGGGGACCCTCTCCAGGAGTTGAGTTAGAGAATAACAAAAAGCCCTTCATTTCCCTTGAGCGTGCCACCACCCAGGGCCCCCAGGGACAGTCTTATGGCTGTTGACCGAGTAGCCGGCGGGCCACCACCAGGCAGAAGTTTATCTATACTCACTCTGAAGCCAGGTAGTACAGTCCTTCAGCTAGAGCCCTGGACTGAGCAGACTTTTCTAATCCTTCTTACCTCAGGAGGCAAGACTTGCTTAATGCTGCCTCTGGCTGGAATTTATATGCTGCAGAAATGTAAAATAAGCTGAATTGAGTCTGAAAAAGCTTCCAAGTTCTTACAGAGGCTGGGTGTTCTGAAACCAATTGACATTCATCAGTACTTATAGGTGTGTTTACTGTCAGAATTTTTCCACACAGGTTCAAGTCATGCAGGGCCTTTCTCAGGAATCTGAGTCTAAACTGTTTTTGTTTTTTTGTTTTTTTATTATTAATTAATTAATTAATTAATTTATGGCTGCATTGGGTCTTTGTTGCTGCGTGCAGGCTTTCTCTAGTTGCGGCGAGCGGGGGCTACTCTTGGTTGTGGTGCGTGGGCTTCTCATTGTGGTGGCTTCTCTTGTTGCAGAGCACGGGCTCTAGGTGTGCAGGCTTCAGTAGTTGTGGCTCGCGGGCTCTAGAGCGCAGGCTCAGTAGCCATGGCACACGGGCTTAGTTGCTCCGCGGCATGTGGGATCCTCCCAGACCAGGGCTTGAACCCGTGTCCCCTACATTGGCAGGTGGATTCTTAACCACTGCACCACCAGGGAAGCCCTAAACTGTTTCTCAGAGCATCCTGAGCTATCTGGCTGCCTCAGCATGCTAAATAAAGGTCCAAAGAGCCAGGGAGTTTGCCTAGTGACATGCCTGTATGAGCTGGAGCCAGCCCCTGGTCTTTCTGTCTTTCTGTGTTTCTCTCTATATAAAGATTAAAATAATACGTGCCTCACTAAGGATCATACTCCAAGGCTTTGAAATCATGTTGCAAGAGAAATCAGATTGCATCTCATTTTTATCGCATCCAGTGAAATGCTTAGTACTGTCACACACTGCTCCAGGCATGGAGGAGCAGAACCACCCCAGGATTTAGGTGAAAGGCTCCTCCCTTCCTGCTCTGGCCATCCCCTACCCCAGGTGAGGTATCCACGCCCCTCCCTCTAGACAATGCTCCAGGTACTGAAGACCCCAGAATTGTCCAGCCAAACTGTCTTGAGTCAACTTTCAGGACCTGCAAGAGCTTCTTCCTAGGGTCTGACCTCTGACAGGTGAACCGTACCACCGAGGAACTCACCCCTGGGCTCCTGAGCAAGGGAAAAAATTGACTTTTAGACAAAACCAGAATTAAAATATCTAGAGGAGTGTTGTCTCCTACAAAGCAGTCCCCTTGGAGGTTGGACGCTTATCCTAAGCAGGCAGCCATTGCTCAAAATATTTTGACACTGATTTTTTAAAAATTACCTTTGGAGGTGGATTATGAACCACATCAGAAAGCCAATCTCATTATTTCACATCACAGTTTGCATTTGACAAAAAAACAACATTACCTGGAAGGATGATGCATATTACTTAGCAGATTTAGTTCCTATGTTTTCCAAGTCAAATATGAAATAAAAGAAGATCTATTATATAAACACACCTGTTTATTTTAGCTTCCTTCTGAAACTATACCAAAGTGACAATGAAGAAAGAAAAAAGGCATAAATCTGCACAGACAAAGAAAATGAGAGAGAAGGTTCAGGAGGAAATGGGAATCAATATTTTGGAAACTGGAAAATGGATGGAGAAGTGGCCATTGACTTGTCAGACCCAAGAAAGCTGAAGCCTGAGCCTGTCATAAGGACAGCTAAGACAATGTCTGATTTTACCTGAAAACCCTACCTCAAGAATTAGAGGCAACAAGTAACTCAGAGTCAGGAGTGCTAGATGGGGGCGATAAAAAGAGAATTTGTTGAAAATTTCTCTAAGGAGCAATTCGACCAGCAGATCCCTTCCCCCAGACAGGCAACAATCCTTCCCCAACCCAAGAAGAAGACATAAGGGCCATTCTCTAAAATCCCCACCCAGAGAGACTCTGCATCTTGGAACACCATTCCACAAGGCAAGGATGGAAGTCCTTACTAAAAATGGGTCATTCATTGAAAATATGCTGAACATGGAGACCCCAGCTCCCTTTTGCTTGATGACCAAAATGAAGATGGTTGACTCAAAGAGGCAGGCACTGGGAGTGGAGATAAATAGTATAACAAACATTTATTGAACGTCTTCTGTCTGCCAGATCCTGCCATATGCTTAGCCATCAACAGGAAGTCCGGCACAATTCTTGCTCTTGCACAGTTTTCTGTCTAAATCACATTGCATAGTTCACTGATCTGCTCACCAATCAACTTCATACATAAGCATTAAGGGATATTGGGTATGAGAAAGTCCCATATAGATGGTAAGAAACAATCCTGAAAGCAGTGATTGATTGAGTAAGGAATACTTTTGTTAAACTTTTTATTTTATATTGGGGTATAGCCGATTAACAATGTTGTGATAACTACTGAAGCCCACGTGCCTAGAGCCCGTGCTCTGCAACAAGAGAAGCCACTACAATGAGAAGCCTGCGCACTGCAATGAAGAGCAGTCCCTGCTCGCCACAACTAGAGAAAGCCCGTGTGCAGCAACAAAGACCCAACGCAGCCAAAAATAAATAAATAAATTAATTAATTAAATAATTTTAAAAAGCTTTTAAAAACAAACAAACAAACAAAAAACAATGTGTGATAGTTTCAGGTGTACAGCAAAGTGACTCAGCCATACATATACATGTATCCACTCTCCCCTCAAACTGCCCTCCCATCCAGGCTGCCACATAACATTGAGCAGAGTTCCCTGTGCTATACAGTAGGTCTTGTTGGTTATCCATCTTAAATATAGCAGTGTGTACATGTCGATCCCAAACTCCCTAACTCTCCCTTTCCCCCATCCTTTGCCCTTGGTAACCATAAGTTCGTTCTGTAAGTCTATGAGTGTGTTTCTGTTTTGTAAATGAGTTCATTTGTATCATTTCTTTTTAGACTCCATATATAAGGGATATCATATGATATTTCTCTTTCTCTGTCTGACTTACTTCACTCAGTATGACAATCTCTAGGTCCATCCATGTTGCTGCAAATGGATTAAGGGATACTTTTGCATGTGTTTAAGAGGAAAAGAAAGTGCAGGAGCAAAAGAAGACATAGGCAAAATGGACTGAGAGGAAATAATACAGACATAGAAGCAATAAGAAAAATTGGGAAAATTTTGAAGGGTCACGTGGAAGATAAAACAAGGAGGACTTGAGAAGTGGTGATGCACTACTCAGACTCAGAAAGAGAGGTCCTTGAGCAGGAAAATCTCCAAATAGGGGCCATATATGAGGCCACTAATTCTAGAAGCTGAACATGATTAAAGTGGGCATGGAGACTGGACAGTTCTATTCAATGGAAAGACCAGATACGTGTCTAACTCAGCAACAAAGACACAAGTGGCAGGGATCTAGAGCTGAGTTGGGAAAATTGAGAGAAAGATAAAATTTATGGTTAGTAGACATTAGTTGGGCTTCAGCTGTTGAGAATTTATCCCTTTGTGCTCACTCCCTTCTATGGGTTTTTGATCACCCTTTTGAGGGAATCACCTATTTTATGAGGTTTTGGTGAGTCAATGTCCATCTCTCCATCTCCCATGGTGGAATCAAAAGGGGCCAGGTTCTCCCTTTTTCCACTGGATGGGAGGAGTGGGAAGGCAGGAGGGGCATGAGACTTCAGTTTGACAAATGTGACATTCTCTCCTGGGACTCTGAATCTTGAATGGGGAGCAAGTTGAAGGCGAGAGCATTGCAATGGAAGTAGAGTGAAAGAGAAGAGACCTGACCCTTCCTGTGCTTGGGCTCCCAGCCCCCTTGCCTCTTGCTTACTCTGTAAACCATCTATTGGTTTTTGGAGCCACCGATATCCTTGCAACTGATTCCCACCTTGAAAGATATTGCCAGATTTCTTATCTCTTGCTTGCAGCCCAAATTCCTGACTGATACAAGGGAGATACCATAAGGGAAGAATTGGTTGCATTAGGTAACTGGATGGGAGACAGCAAGGACAGCTCCTAAGGGAAGTATGAAATGGATGATTAGTGCCATCGGCAGAGATGGGAAAAATAAAGACACAAGATTTGTTTGGAAAAAGGTAATACCTTGGTATGTTTGAGCCCTGAGTTCAATGCCCTTTGAGCAGCTGGGAAAAGAGGACTGCAGAGTAGCAAGACACAGAGCTGAACGGGGACACTTGGAAGAAATGTGCATATGTAACAACATTCACAAGGGTAGATGTAATCCTGCAAAGGGAATTATAGAGGAGGAAGAGTAGAATTCTCAGATATAAGCCCTCCTAGAGAGTTGCAACTCATAGAAAATTATTTTAGGGAAGAAAAAGTAACGACTCACGGAAAACTGAATATGCTTATCTTGTTTTAATTCTTTATGTTTGTTTGTTTGTTGGTTGGTTTTTTTTGGCTGCAGTGAGTCTTCGTTGCTGCGCACGGGCTTTCTCTAGTTGTGGCAAGTGGGGGCTACTCTTTGATGGGGTGCATGGGCTTCTCATTGCAGTGGCTTCTCTTGTTGCAGAGCACAGGCTCTAGGCATGCAGGCTTCAGTAGTTGCAGCACGTGGGCGCAGTAGTTGTGGCGCATGGGCTTAGTTGCTCCACGGCATGTGGGATCCTCCCGTTCCAGGGCTTGAACCCGTGTCCCCAGCATTGGCAGGTGGATTCTTAACCACTGTGCCACCAGGGAAGTCCCTAATGCTTTGTTTTTAAACTTCCTAAAGATCTCAATATCCTAGGTAATACCATATATCTTGATGTAAAGAAAGTGGATAACTTTGGATGCAAGTGCCAGAAACTGTTGACCTTAATTGGCTTAAAGAATATCAGATTATATTACCTTAGGAACAAGAAGTCCATAGATAGGGCAATATTCAGAAGTGGTGAGTCAGGGCTTCAGCTCTGCTTTGGATCCATTGGATCTGTCCTCCTCTGTGTTGGATCTGACATCCAGTTGGTTCTCTTCAGAGTCACAGGAAGGCCATATTAGTTCCAGATGTGACAAGAATAAAAAAGGGCTATTCTTCATTCTGTTCTTGAAAGTGAAGATACATTTTCGAGATGCTCCGACTCAACTTTCCCTCTTGTCACATCGACCAGAATTGTGCCACATTGCCACACCTGCACCATGCTTGACTCAAACCATTTAAGAGTCACCCCATGGGGCTGGGGCCAGCCTGCCTGCAGCACACAGCAAGGCAAAGGAAGAGTAGTGTAGACCCTTGAACAAAACAGTGGTGGACACAATGAGATAGTATAATAGGAGCAGCTAACACAAAGCAGCCATGAAGAAGAGTCGTAGAATCAACATTGTCTGCTCCATGGTGTGAGGCTAGTGCTGTACATTAAAATTCCATAATTAATTGAGCTTGATGTTTGATCTGGAGGTAACTTTAGGATAAGCTATGCATTTTTATGGAATTTTAAAAGATCCATCATTACACAATTTCAATTTGAACAATTCTTACTAAGCCATGGTTTTTTAGCCACTGCTTAACTCATCTGTACTCTTCTTTTTCTTTTCTTCTCTCTCTATCCTTGCCTCCTAAAGCTTTTCAAAAATCACAGGTAGCCCAGAGGCGAAACCCTTCTGAACTCCTAGTTTGTCCACCACCATTCCACCAAAGCCAGTGATTTGTAGGTATATAGGGACGGCATTGACAATGGCTGCCTGGGTCAGGAGTAATTAAAAAATGTCAATGGTCAAGGATGGAAATCAGTTCAAGCCCAACTAAAGCATTTAGCTATTTTCCTGCTACATCCTTTTAGGCCTCTTTCAGCTTATAACTATTAATTTAAAGACTACCAACAAGGACAGTAAACGGATTTAGGCATAAAACTTCCTGTCAGGGGTGATTTATATCCAATAAAAGGAGAGCAGGATAGAGAAAGCCTGCTTCGCTAAGTTTATGATAGACAGTGAAATAGTACCATCAAAATAAAAAGGTTTTCAGTCTGTCGTCGGCTGTGTGGGTGTCTTCCTTCTTAATAAGCGGCATGCTAGAATTGTATTGTTTGCTTTTATCAGCGCCTTGCACTGTCGAGGAAAAGTTCTACTGCATTGCTAATTGAACTTGTACAGATTTATAAGCTCAAGGCCTGTGCATGAGAGAGATTATTAGGGCTTAAAAGATAATAGCGCCAGCAAGAAAATTAAAACTGCTTTCACTACTTAGATTTCAATAGCGCATAACTTCTACCCTTTATACATCCCGCGATGGACTAAGAATTTGTTTGAAAGAAGATCTGTCTTAGTGTCCATGCAAGAGTGATGTAGCCCCAGAGAACTGGGCTGCCACCTTACCTTGCACACAGCCCAGTGCTACAAGGGACCTACCCATGTGAGTCTGAAAGTGATGTTTCAATGAAACTGCTTCCTAGGTTAACAACTTGACACTTCTAGATGATCACTGTTGGGAGACACTTCTCCATGAGTTTTCACACGTCTATACACCTTGAAAGCAGAGGCGCTCTCTGCTTTTGCACCAGACTGTCTTTTCACGTTGTCTGTACAGCAAACAGCTTTGGTAGAGAGAGATGGGGTCTCCCTCAAAAGCAAAAGGCAGGTTTGCAGCTCAGGATTCTTCTCCCATAACAGAACCCACTGTGTGTACAGGGGCCACATGCCCTCTTCATATTGTCCTGTGAGAACTGAAACTTGGGAAACTGGAGCAGATGCTGATACTCTGATTATTGCTTTTGCAATAGATAATACAACCCTTTGCCTCTGATCTAGGAGCTTGTATCTTCTGCTAGCATCCAGGAGCAGGCTAACTTCTCAGCTTTCACATAGGGAAAATCTCAGACCCTTCACAGTTTGTAGAAGTCACCAGTGATGTGGACTTAGAAAAGCCATTTGTGTAATCTTTCAAATAAAAAGGAGACTAGCACCTACAATAATACGTCACTATTCCCTACATTTCCATATCTAAGAAAGTACAATTTTCCTTTGGCCATAACCAATGAGAAGGTAGTATAATGATCATTGTTAGGGAGGGTTATGGAGGAAACTTTTCTTGAATCTCTAGGAAACAATTTTCAGCCTTCTGACAAAAAAAAAAAAACCGAGATGAACTAAATGGTCAGGTGACCAATTAATGTCCCTTCCAGCTCTTCATCTCACAGGTTTACTTAAATATTAAGAAATATTTATGGTCAATAGAAACACTAACAGACTACTGTACATAAACATTTAGAAATACAAGTTTACACAGCAACATATAACTCAAGAATACTTTTAACACAATTTTCTGAAATGTATGTACTTTCTAGTTAGCTAAGGCTAAGATCTTTGGCAATGTCTTCTTTTCTCTTCTTTCTATTATTTGTTTGCAGTAGTAAGTATTGCAAAGCACTGTTTAAGAGCAAGAAATAAAACAATCCATGCTCTCAGTCTAGCTGACTGGTATCAAGAAAGACATACACACACATGAGTCAAATGAGTGAAGGAGAAGAAAGAGGGTAGAAGTGCCAGGTGAGGGTTTAACATGGGCATGGCTGGCCTCAGGATTTTAAGTGGAAAAATCCATATGGAACATATTACCTTAAAACTCCACTATAGTGTCTGGTCAGTGAGGTGAGGTGAAAGCTAAGATATATGAAGTTATTTCTTTGTGTCTAGAAAAAATGGATTTGGCCATGGCTAATTTTATGTCTATTGGAAGTCAACAAGCACTATTAGGTCAACTCTTATAAATTCTGACATTAATACAATCTAAATTTTTGAAAACTATTGCTGACGTGGTTGTATTATAAAAGTCTAATTTCACTCTTGCTTCTCGCCATCTTATAATCTAACTTTGGCTTTGTCCTGCCATCCAAGGGGGTTACTGGGATCCAATAAGTTCAGCCCATCAAGAACTTTTTGTTTTCTACTGGCTGATTATTTGGCTCCATTAAAGAGGCTTGAGGTCACACCAAGGAATGTATGAACTATTGTGCCCATTCCCCACTTGTTCCCAGGTAAATAGAGTGAAACTTTATCCCTTTTTTACTGCCCCACCCCCAGATTATAAGTAAGGAAAGATAACGCCCTTAACCAAGTTTTCTCCCATTCAGAGATCACAATATTGTTCCTTTTAGACCAATAAGAGGAGAAGTAAGTTGAACATTATCTCTTTTAAATGAACAAGGATGAGATTTATATAAGGAGAGGTAGGCTGATAGAGCCCATGATAAAAAATATTGAGGTTACCTGAAGTTCCCTTGGAGATCACTCCAAGATTTAAAAATAGTGCATGGGCTTCCCTGGTGGCGCAGTGGTTGAGAATCTGCCTGCCAATGCAGGGGACACGGGTTTGAACCCTGGTCTGGGAAGATCCCACATGCCGCGGAACAACTGGGCCCATGAGCCACAATTACTGAGCCTGCGCGTCTGGAGCCTGTGCTCCGCAACAAGAGAGGCCGCGAGAGTGAGAGGCCCGCGCACCGCGATGAAGAGTGGCCCCCGCTTGCCACAACTAGAGAAAGCCCTCGCACAGAAACGAAGACCCAACACATCCATAAATAAATTTAAAAAAAAAAAAAAAAAAAAAAAAAAAAAATAGTGCATGTGTGGAAGCAAACCCTGGATGAGGATATACATTCCTAAAGAGAACAGTATGGTTGAACAAAGCTTTGATGATGGAATTAACATGAAACAAAGGCCCTTTGAGGAAGATCAGTCTGAAAAGAAATGAAGAATACATAAAACTTTGTTGAATTTATGGAATTTATATGCTGCTGACCAGTAAGTATAAAGTTCCATTCCCTTGGTCCTCACTATCATTCATGTATTACTTGTCAGTAAATGCGATGCACTCAGAACATAACAGCTCCGGTAATATTTCTTTTCCCACTGAAGCTTTACTACACCCATGAAACTCTGTAATCTTTAAATTCCCTCACTGTTAACATCTGCTGAAACATTATTGGTCCCAGCATAGCCAAGCTGCTCTGAAATTACATTTAGCAGAGTAGTTAATGCTAACAGTATAATTCTCTATGCAACCATGTTTGAAAAGAGCTTTAGAACAGGCACAATAATTGCACTTCCTTTAGGTTTTATTTCTTTCATATCTGTTTTGTATCACAATCTCATTGGCTTCAAGCGTGCCAATTGAAATAGAGCATATTGTATATATATTGTTTAGTAAACACCATATTACAATCCAATTTTTTTTTAATTCCATAGCCTAAACTCACTTTTTTTTTTTTTTAAATAAATTTATTTATTTATTTATTTATTTATTTTGGCTGTGTTGGGTCTTCGTTTCTGTGCGAGGGCTTTCTCCAGCTGTGGCGAGCGGGGGCCACTCTTCATCGCGGTGCGCGGGCCTCTCACTGTCGCGGCCTCTCCCGTTGCGGAGCACAGGCTCCAGACACACAGGCTCAGTAGTTGTGGCTCACGGGCTTAGTTGCTCCGCGGCATGTGGGATCTTCCCAGACCAGGGATCGAACCCGTGTCCCCTGCATTGGCAGGCGGATTCTCAACCACTGCGCCACCAGGGAAGCCCAAAACTCACTTTTTCTAGTGCTTTTTTTCACAAAATGAAATTCCTTTGCAAGATATGATTATAAGCATTTAGCGGTTTGAGGAGGGAACTCAATCAACCTTCTGTAAAATGAAGATATTTTATCACCCTGTTAAGGTGCTTTGAATGTTTTAAATCCAAATGGTCCTACACGTAAGCAAAATAAACAGGTTGCTTATGGCGCTTGTTAATGAGGATGCATTCATTCTATTATCATAAAGTCGTTAACATTTAAAAAAAAACTTTGCCTTGAAAAACTATCTTTGTTATAACTCCAAGAATATAAACATTGCATTGACATTACTTTAAAATTAATATATCCATATATTTATCACGTATTTTATATTAGTATAATTATTTATTTATGTTTAGTATAATAGAACATGATGTTTAACCGTGTTTAAACTGTAGGCGTTTATCTGATCTAGTAAGAGCCGTAGTATACGGCTTGGTAAATACTAAAGATTTCTCTTCCCCAGAGAATATTCTTCTTCAAATTAAAATATGAAATTTTTAATTGAATTTCACCATTAAGTAAACATATATATAATAATTTAATATTAAGCAAAATCAGATGAACTTATTAAGTTCTAATCGTTTTGAGGGCAGGAAATACGTCTTACTAGCAAAGTAGAGAGCAATATTTTAACACAAATTAATCGAACTTCTGAATATATGAAGAAAGAAAGTCTGTGCTCAAGAATGTTCACACTGTAACTTTAACAAGCTTTTACATAACTTTCCTCAAATGAACGAGATGTTTGCCAAAGTTGATGCCATAAAATATATTACAGTCAAAGATAATAATTCTATAAAATTATTACTATATATGTTGTCTCTTGAATATTTCTTGTGTCACGTGTAATAGTCTGTTGGGATCAGAGGGCAGATTACATTCCTAGCTATTTCTGCAGCATCTATGCCAGGATATAAACAAGATTAAGTCTTTTCAAATAAACAGGTGTTGGATTTATCTCTCCCCCCACACCCCCATCCCAGGAATACTCATCCTCCCTGGGTTTCTTATTCCCCATGCCAAGAGCAGTTACAGCCATTGTTCAGAAATCCTCTTTCCAGAAATTCTTTCCTTTGCGCTAGTGCCCTCTACTTGCTGGCTAGACTCTTCGCTTGGGTCCCCTAATCCTTCTCTATTCAGTCTCACTTTGACTAGATTTCAGGGTCTCTGCTACACTTCTGCCTGTCATCCAGACCCATGACTTGCATGTGATCTGAGTAGGTGTCCCATCTTCAAGCAGAAAATGCTTGCCAAGCTCCCGCTTGCAGGTACTAACCCTCAGCATCGCTACTCGCCCAACTGTGCTCTGTAACCAGACTATAGATGCCTGATTCTCCTCTGATCACTGGCTTCCCTCCCTGAGCCTAAAATATTCCTGTGCCAGCTTTTGTTCAATCACTCTATTTCTTACTTCTGGCTCCCCACATCCAAACCTCTTTCCCTGCATCCACTCTCCAAGGTTGATGAGATCAAAACATTATTTCTTTTATGGTATTTGGTTGCCTTTCATGGTATACACACAAATTTATAATAAAAGCTCTACACAGAAAGAAACAAAATAAGCTCTGAGTTTTTAAAACATATTCACAAATTAATTTACCAGACAATGCAAAACGTTATATCATCATTGAATGTTTACCTTCATTATGCTCATCTCCTAACCTCGTACAAGGACATGCATGTAGGAAATCTTATATTTGAGATCTAAGCAGTACCTGATTAATGAACAGCAGTAAATTATAAGTTGCCAGCTGGTTTTCCAACATTCGACTGTAATACTAATCTGAATTCATATCTCCTTTTTCTCCTGCTTTTTCCTCATCATTACCATAAAACTAGAAGCATATGGGATGATATTATTAAGGCAAGGTGAAATCTATGGAAAACAGAAAAAGGAGACAGAAGGTTGTTTAAAACCATTGCCTTGGTACGTGTGTGCATGCATGAAAGAGAGCGAGAGAGAGAAATTTCCCTGTTTCATCTTCTTTAAGACTCATCATCCACAATGCATAAGGGGACTCTATCAAGTGACCTAAAGAGACATAGTAGAAACAATTAACATTGCCTTCAGCTGCCTTCTTTGAAATTCCTTCCCAAACTATAGCCCTTATGGGTGGGCTTAGGCAGTCCTGATTATGCTTTTCTCTGGCCTCAGCTGATTGGACCAGAAGTAGATACATGACCCTGAGGGTAACCAAGATCTAGCTGAAGTTGAGCCAATAGGATTTTGCTGTTTGTTTTCTTTTTCACTCCCTTCTCTTTCCCTCTCTCCCAGTAAGATACATAGAAACTGGAAAGAAAATGTCATTTAGAGTTGAGTCTGCCAGTGAAGCCACAGCAAACGAGAGCATGGCAGGCCAAGTAAACAGAAACTGAAGCCCTGCAGGAGAAATTAGTGGAGAAAATAACGATACAGATACACGAAAAGAAGCAGAGAAAATAAACCATGCAACTCTAGAGAAAAAGATTCTTGATACAAGGCAGAGTTAATAGGATTTAGAAAAGATCAAATATAGGGTGTGAGAAAAAGAAAGGAATCGAATGAAGACTTCTAAAAAAATAGTTGACCATCATTTCTTTATCAACCATCTCAATCCAACCTTTAATAAAATGCTGCCACAAATTCTATTTGTTAATTTAACAAATATTTATGGAGCACCAACTTTGTATCCAGTAGTCTACTAACCCTTGGGTATAAATCAGAAAATAAACCAAAGTCCCAGCCCTCAATAACTGTTAAGTCTTACCGTAAGAGACAAACAATCCATTACATTTCAGTGAGGGAAAAGTGTGTTGCACAGAGAAGCATCTAACCCAACTGTTTCCCACGGGATCGTGGGAAGGCAAGAAGGCTAGAGCACAAGGAAGGATATGGAATAGCCAGAGAAAGCGACATGGAAGAGCATTCCGGGGAGAAGGAATCATGTGTATTCTCTTAGGACTTGCAATTTGTTCTGTTTCTTAACGGAATTTAAATGCAATAGTTGGAAAGTAATGTAAGCAGCTAAAATGTAGTGTGGTGTGGACTTTCTCTTTAAGTGCGTAAGAATTCTGAATAAAGAGATTATTGTGAGGATTCTATGACCTTCAGTGTTGAGAAAAGAGTTGAAGGATGAGCAGAAATTGAACTGGTGGAGAAAAAGGACAGAGGGGCACCCATATTGCTCCATAATCTTTCCCATGTGAGCTCTGTGTGTATACATTTCTTCTCAAGTATATTGTAGGTTCTTTGCAAGCGGCAGTTACATGCTTTTCCTATACATCTTTCATAATATCTAATGCTTTGCTGTGCACAAGAATGTTATAAAAAATTTTCCTCAATGTTTGATTTTTGTGCTTTATGAGTCAGAGATAGGAATTAGAAACGCTTGACCCTGTTTTCTGTATACCAAAAGTCCAAACATCTAGAAAATTCTGAAAGCACAGCATCTGATGCTTGCTCATTTTCCCCAAAAGCAGTTGCTGTGACCCCTTGTAGAAGCGTGTTGGTAGAGTATGTGTATTCAGATATTTTCACTTACTAACTAGGTTCATGGATAAATTTTTTTGATGTATCTCTTTAGCAGACCCTAGAAGTGAGTTTACTTACTCATAATGCAGTTTGGATGTCAAGTATGGGGCTGCATTGAGATTATCTCAAAGTATTTCTACTTGTAATCCATTCGTAGTTTATGATGGCTTCAAACAGGTAGTAATGATGGGATTAGTGACCAAAGTACAAAACCAAGTATGTGATCCTGCTAATATATCAAAAATTAGAACTAATAAAACAATTTGAATAAGGCAAAGAAGTAAATTCATCCAGGAATTTGATATAGGATTACCATTATATACTTTAATACATAAATATACCGTGAAAACTTTTGATCAAAAAATTCAGACAAAGTTACAAATACAAGAGGGGTTTTATTCATTTGTTTCTATCAATACAGTATCTTAGAATATACTTGACAAATTATCTGCAAAGAATTACTTCACTTTATACATTAAAATGAATACTACAGGTAAGCCTACCCTAAAATCTTGAACTAATACCTATATGTTATCAATAGCTACTGGTTTATAATGACACTGTAATTCAATATAATAATGATAGTGAATACTCTTAGTATACAGATTTTTAAAATTGAAAGCAGGATATATAAAATATTCTGGAGTAGCTAATGCAATATCTCAAATAATTTTTTAAATCAAAATCCAAACCATTTTTAATTCAACAATTTTAATGCATTAAAAACACATGGAAGGGGCCTCCCTGGTGGCGCAGGGGTTAAGAGTCTGCCTGCCAATGCAGGGGACACGGGTTCGAGCCCTGGTCCAGGAAGATCCCACATGCCGCAGAGCAACTAAGCCCGTGCGCCACAACTACGGAGCCCGCGTGCCACAACTACTGAAGCCCGCACTCCTAGAGCCTGTGCTCTGCAACAAGAGAAGCCACTGCAATGAGAAGCCCATGCACAGCAATGAAAATTAGCCCCCGCTCACCACAACTAGAGAAAGCCCGCATGCAGCAACGAAGACCCAACGCAGCCAAAAATAAATTAAATAAAATAAGTAAATTTATTTAAATAAATAAATAAATAAATAAATAAAAACGTGGAAGATATAGGAATTTAAATTCTGAGCCTTACTTTGTCTTCTGTAAAATGAGAATAATAATCCCTACACTGTAAACCGGTGATTAGGATTAAATACAGTAATTTATACAAAATGCTTACTTCCTATTAGGGTGCAATGCTGACTTATTATTATCAATAAAAGCTAATATGTTGGCAAAATTATGGAGACAGTGAAAAGCTCAGCGGGTGCTAGCGGCGTGGGAGAAGGGAAGAATGAATGGTGGAGAACAGAAGGTTTTTAGGGCAGGGAAACTATTCTGTATGATAGTATAGTGGTAGATACGTCATTATACATTTGTCAAAACCCACAGAATGTACAACACTGAGAGTGAACCCTAGCGTAAGCTGTGTGCTTCGGCTGACAATGATATACTGATGTTGGTTTGTCCGTTGTTACAGATGTGTCACACTGACACAGGATCATTAGGGAAGGCTGTGGCAGGGGAGTGGCGGGTTGAGGCGAAGGGGTAGGAACTCTCTATTTTCAACTCAATTTTGCCGAGAACCTAAAACTGCTCTAAAAAAATAAAGCCTACTAATATTTTAAAAAAAGGATCCCCCCAAAGCTAATATGAACAGAATATTTACTATTTTACAGACTTTATAGATCTGGTGATTTATTTAACCCTTCTATCAACCTTATGAGGAAACTAAAGCACAGACTGGTTGAATAACCTCACACAGCTAATACGCAGTAAATAATAGAGCCTGAATTAAAAATACTATACTAAGCGGCTTATGAATTAAAGAACACTTCCAGGGAACAATGCATAAAAATATTAAATAATAGAAGCAATGGTGATATTAGGAATAACTGAGTTACAGCCACAGAGCTATATCCAAGGGTTCAGAAATCTGATAATTCCCCAGCCTAATTCAAAATCAATAAGTCCAGCCTAATTCAAAATCAATTATTGGAGTATTTCTAAATAACATACCTAAAATTGGTGGATTCAGATCCCCTCTGTTTTGGGAGATCAAATGAAAAGGGTAATGAGTTTTGAAAACCACTTCTCAAAATACTTTGGTCTGGCTATTCTTATTGCCATTTTACCAATGAGAAAACTGAGGTTATGAGAGATGCAACGATTCACCTTGGCTAAAATCTTTTGTGGATCGAGACAGGGTATAAATAAAATAGGTAAGCGGTTCCCTGAAGATTAGCAGGTTAGCATCTGAGGGCACTGTGCTTCATAGAGCTCTCTTAGGAACTTCTCTTTTTTTCCCTGATCACCACTGGCTCCAAGCACAGTTGTGTGTATCGAGTTGCAGTCCCACATGGATGTGCCTCTCCCAGATCACATCAACTCCAATATAAAATAAAGAAATTAAAGAAAGTATCCTCAATTCAACACAGTAGTCCCACGGGGCATTCAGACTCCACAGAAGTTTGAAGACATGAAGGGATTTCTCTCCCAGCAAAACAACCAACTAGAACTTGAATATCACAGATCCCTACTATGAATAGTCTCTTGGTGATCTTGTTGCAGTGCTTGGCATTCTCTCATATATTCTCATTCTTTTCCTCCTTTCTCAGACCCTCCCTCTAGTTTTTAATCACCCTGTTTGCCACTTATGCAAAGTGATTTAGCTCTTTTCAGCGCCTATTCCCGATTCTACTCAACATTTCACAGAGTAGGTGTTGGATGAAGCTTTGAAAATATATTTGTTTGCAAGTCACCTTTTCTAACTCAGGATTAAAAGTTAACTTCTTGATTTCTATCTGGTGGTGGTTTTTTATTTCTCCAGTTACATATTCATTTAAATGTTTTACAAACAGTAGAGAAAATCAGCCTAATGAATGTATTCTAATTGTCTGTTACACTCCAGTTGTGAGTTTTTTTTTAAAGTGTGTTTTAGGCTGAGAAAAGCATTTTTTTAAAAAATATTTGGGGGAAGGATTAAAATTAACTGGAAAGTTAAAGAACCATTCTCTGTGTGTATTAAAAGTCACTCTGGGGCAGGTTTTAGGAGTCTATTAATATCTGCAGCACGTGGTTGTATGCAGCAAGTTTTCATTCCAAGATAAATGTTAATGGAGCGCCAGAATATGCCCTGTTGGGTCCTGATGCTGAATTTTAGAGTGGTGATGTGTGAAATGACACGTAAATTAGGTTAGAAGCCAAAGTTTGCAAAACATTGCAATTTGTTGATTACATATGTCAAATTCCATTGTGAAAATCTGTTTTGTCATATATAGTAACAAAAACTGGCTCAAGCTTAAAATGGTCTGATAGCACCCATCGTATAATGCCTCCCTACTAAATACTAAATAACCCAATTGAACACAAAGCCTGTGAAAGAAAGTTCCATCTCTTCATTTTGAAGAGATTACTTTAAAATATTTGACTCAATCTTACTCAAGTGGGCTAAAAATATATCAAAAAAAAAAAACACCACATAAGCCAACAGTGATGAAAACTCATTTTAAAAGATGATATCTGACTGGTTTCATTAAAAATCAACATACTTGTCTTTAAAAATTGATTCTCATAATTAATTCAACAACTATCTTTGCTTTATTAATAACCAGAATGGAAATGTGAATATAAAATATAAATGTAAAATAAGAAAATATCCAAGAAATTTTTTACATTTTAACCTAATCCATATATTGTAGCAGTACATGGTAGGCACTCAGTAAATATCTGTTGAATGAATAAATGATTAGATGAAAGACTATGAAGATTAAATGTCTTATTAGTCATAAGTGCCCATAGGATCATTTTTTTTCTTATCAATAGGCATTTATTTTTCACTCCCTCTACATAAGCAGTGTGTCGTTGAGAACAGAATGAAATGTGGGACCTGGTCTGTCTCCTCAAGGAATTTAGAATCTTATTTGTAGGAAAAATGTAAACATTTTATATTTTTAGAATTTCCTCAAGTGAGTATAGCAGATAATTTGCAGAAAACAATTCCCTGAAGAGCATGAATAGTGACTACCCTCTGGATGGGTTCACTTTGTCAGTCTGGTAAAACAATGATCACAGACATCTATCTTTCTATAGATGGCAAGTTCCACATGTGTGTCAATGGCCAGATGAATTTTGTCCTGGTGGAAAGAGTTAGGACCACTCAAACCACACTGCCATTGGTCTGCTCAAACCTGGGATGTTAGTATTATTCAGTGCTCATCCTTGTCTATCCTTTGGAGAAATCTCCTTTGCTCCCAGGGTTTCCACTAGCCTCTGTTTGCTGATGATTCTCAAATCTCCATTTTCAATACAGACTTCTCAACTGAGCTCCAGATCCAAACACCTCATAGATGGCTCCACTTGGATACCCCACAGATATCTCTAATTAATATTCCTAAAACAAGTTCAGTTTAAGATATTAGGTTCACCAGGACAGATGAAAGAGGAGTGACTACTAATGGGTAAAAGGTTTCTTTTGGGGGTGATGAAAATATTCTGGAATTAGTAGTGATGGTTGTGCAACTTTGTGAATATCGAAAGGCACTGAACTGCATATTTTAAAAAATGGATTTTATGGTATATGAAATACATCTCAGTCATAAAAAAGAAAAAATATAACCCAATCTGCTTCTATGTCAAAATTCCCTGTTACGTTCTTGAAAGGAGCAGTTATTTTCCCCAGCTGTGAAGGTTATAGCTAAATAGGGACAAGGATTCAAGCAGATCGTAACTACTGAAGGAAGACTAAAGATCATTTTGCAAATAGACTGGGATGCTTCAATGCAAAGAAAATATCCTATTCATTTTCCTGTGTTCTTTCTTTCTTTTCTTTGAGTAGGTACTCAAAATAAGTATCTTCTGAACGAAAGAAAAGATTGAGATTTCTGTCAATAATGGGAAATGACATAATACACCATTAAATACTCGTGCTGAAATCTTAGGGTGGGTACCAAGTCTGTTGTTTCATTGTGTTCCTAGGGCCTAGTTCTATGCCTAATGACAATAACAATAATAATAATACAGTCCAAATAGTAATAACGGACAATCAGTAACTCTTTTTGAATGAATAAAGCTTAAAATTCATGCCGCACTGACTCTCTTTTCTTCACCCTCCCCATTTAGTCTGTCACCAAGCTCTACAGACACCCTATCTGCAGAAAATCTGACTTTTTCTCTTCATCATCATTGTGCTATCTGGATCTTGTCCTCTTTTCCTGTATTACTATCCTAATTTTCTCTATGTACTTTTCTCCAAATTTGTAATATTATGAAACTAAAAATAATTTCATTAAAATTAGACTCCCAGTTGGTTTCCCTTAGCTCAAGACTTCTACTCTTCTAATCCCATCTCTGCTGCAGCCCGAGGGATCTAAAATTCAAATGAGATCGTGTTTGTTTCTTTTTTTTTTTTTTTTAATATTATTTATTTATTTGGCTGCATCAGGTCTTAGTTGCGGCACGTGGGCTCTTCGTTGCGGTGTGCAGGCTTCTTTCTAGTTGTGGTGCATGGGGTCAGTAGTTGCGCCGTGCAAGCTTAATTGCCCCGCAGCACGTGGGATCTTAGTTCCCGGACCAGGGATTGAACCCGAGTCCCCTGCATTGGAAGGCGGATTCTTAACCACTGGACCACCAGGGAAGTCCCTTGTGTTTGTTTCTGTTTAAAGTTTTCAGTGATTCTCCATTGTTTACAAATTATAATGAGAGTGAAATTCCTCAGAACACCTACATGACTCTTGGCCTTGACCCTGACAGCTCGTACACCCATCTTCACTCTATAAACTTTCCTGGTGCCCCTTGCTCCCAGATAGTATTGACAGTTATCTCCTTATGCTCTCACTCCATCCAATACACACTCCTGTGATGGGATCTGGAAGACACCACCATACTTACTTATATAAAAGCTGTCCCCGGGCTTCCCTGGTGGCGCAGTGGTTGAGAATCTGCCTGCCAATGCAGGGGACACGGGTTCGAGCCCTGGTCTGGGAGGATCCCACATGCCGCGGAGCAACTAGGCCTGTGAGCCACAACTACTGAGCCTGCGCGTCTGGAGCCTGTGCTCCACAACGAGAGGCTGCGATAGTGAGAGGCCCGTGCACGGCGATGAAGAGTGGCCCCCGCTCGCCGCAATTGGAGAAAGCCCTCGCACAGAAACGAAGAACCCAACACAGCCAAAAATAAATAAATAAATTAATTTAAAAAAAAAAAAAAAAAGCTGTCCCCATGGCTACACTTAAAGCCCCTTGAGGTCTGGAATCAGGCTTAACATAAAATCTGCAGGCTGGTAGTGTGTCTTGTGGAAAAATCAAAATTCTTAGAGATGGCACTCTGATTCCACTAGCTCAGCAGTTTAGCTCTTGTATTGTACTCTACAAAGGTATACAGTATCATATATAATGGTTTAGTAACCCTTAAAAAATACTTTAAAGATACTTCAGTAACACTTAAAAAATGAGTCAATGCAAATTCCTTTCCTTCTTCTCGTCCTCTGTTGCTTCCTCTTCAGGATTTTACTACGATCTTTCCCTTAGAGAAGAAACTGTATCGTGTAGGAAAAGAGCAACATTCATATGAGAGGGTTTCCCAGCCTAATTATACTGACGGAGTGTGGCAAGGCAGTTATTTTAAACTGACAGTAATTTGGGGGTCACTTGTAGATTTGGGTTATTCACATTATCTCCAAGTGTGAATCCTCTTTAGTCATTGCAAGTTGACTACATTTGTTTATGTCTCTATTTGACTCTTTAAAATTAGTCACTTAGTGACATTGCCTTGGGACAAGATACAGAATCCAAACGTCAATTAATAATCAAATACAAATACAGCCAAGACAAAATAACATGGAGATAAAATACTGTGCTTAATAGTAAGTTCTGTCAGTGAAGATGATATTTAATAGAGAGTTCGTGAAACTCAGAGTTATGATGAAATTTGTCAGAAGTAAGTAGAGCTTCTGTGTGTACTATACAATCCCTTTCAGTGGGTACTTGATGTGAATTTCTTAGTGTATTTTCCAAATCAAGATTTTGAATGGGATGAACAAAAGTATTCAGTTTTAAGGCTGATGATTCTTTACTAATTCACCGATTAAATAAAAATTCGCCAGGAGAAGGAAAGTTGGCAATTATCACTCTCACTTTAATTCAGTGATTCCATATTATGTCATTCCCATTATTGACAGAATCCTCAATCTTGTATTCTTTCATTCAGAAGATACTTATTTTGAGTACCTACTCAAAGAAAAGAAAGAACACAGAAAAATGAATAGAATATTTTCTTTGCATTGAAGCGTTCCAGTCTATTTGGCAAATGATCTTTAGTCTTCCTTCAGTAGTTAAGATCTGCTCCTTGTCCCCATGTAGCTATAAGCTTCACAGCTAAGGAAAATAACTGCTCCTTTCAAGAATTTTGGACTGGTTCCGCCTTTAATCGGAGAAAATTTTATAAGACCCACCAGTTGTGCAAGGGTAACATATCCAGTTGAGATGGCTGCTGGTTTTGCTCAGATCTTACACTCGCTGGACCCAGGAACTCAGTCCTTGTCTTATTCTCCATACAAAAAAATTCCTGCTTTCATCCCTATGTTCACTAGTTCCCATTTCACCCAGAGTTATGGTTCCCACTTGTCTCTCTGTAGTCCCTCCAAGTGTTGGAACATTGCCCAATCCCAGTCCTGACTACAGGATCACCAGATCTCATGGCCAGCCCTCCTACAGGAAGTTGGCCTCTGTTGATTGTCTCCTCTTGTTTTTCCTAGTTCTGGCTTCAGCATAGCCAGGCTACCTTTCTAATGAACTGCCTTTGCCCTCATTGCCTGTTGCTGAAACTTTCCAGATCAGCACCCTGTCCTGAGTCTCTCTGGTCTGAGGGTGTGCAGGGGCCAAGCCTTCCTTTAGTTGGAGAAAATGCAAAGGGTCCTACAGATCAGTCGAGGGAAACATCAAATCAGGCTCGTTGGAGGTACCGCCCTGTACCTCATATGTTATGGAGAGATGACTAGTTCCCTACAAGAGCAGGAATTTGAAGTATCCAGTTTAGTTGCCAGTGATCACTGCCCGCCCCAAATTCCCTGGTTCTGATCCTGGCATCTTGTTGCTACTGTAAGCGTGTAGAAGAGCCATCTAGAGAAAAATGGATGGCAGACAGAAAGAAGCCATGTGACAAAGCTGAAGACCACTTGCTTCTCCAAAGCAGCTTGAATCTTCCTGCCTGGGCTGCCAAGTGAAGGATGTGATTAATGAAGAGATGTCAAGGATATAACTCTTCCTAGCCAGGAAGAGTGGGAAAGGATTTTTTTTTTTTTTTTAGAATTATTAGAGGTTGAGTGGAAGGAAAGCAAGGAAAAGGAGCTTGTCGTGGTTGTAAAAGTGCCAAGAAGAAATAGTTGTGCCATCATCAGCCAAAGTATGGACCCTCCCCACCTGCATCTTTCAGCACCTACCCCTTCCTGCTCTTCCGGTGGGGCTGCCAGCTATCTCTCCTGTTATAAATAGCAGCACAGATGTTGACAGAAAAATGCTCCCTTAATTACCATACAAACTGCTCTACTTGAGTGAACCGTTTAAAGCAGCCTCCAAAGGAAGTTCACTCAAGCAATTCCGCAGATTACAGCTAATGAACAATATTTCCCCGCACCTATTTAGTGCTCATTAAAATGTAAAAGCCTTTCATTTTAAACAGACGCACAATAAATAATTCCTCTCTCCCTCTCTGTCTCTGAGAGGCTTGGATAGAAGCAGGGAGATCAGGGCTGGGCTCGGGGGCGGGGGCAAGAAGAGAGACAAGAGGCGGAGAAGGGGGGATGGGGGACGAGAGACCCAGTAAATAGCTGGGGGCTCATTAGCATCCCAGGAAGCCACAGCTTGTCTGGTAGGAGGGATATCTGTGTTTGGAGTTCAACAGACAGATCCTGGGACCCACTCATCCAGCACAGGCAGCCAGCCATGAACGAGGACAGCAGACAAAAGCTACCCCAGGCAATCCTGGGAGTCAGAGAGGGGCCAGCTCAGGCTAGGGCCAGGCTGGGTAGAGCCCTTCAGAAGTAATAAATTACCAGTGCTGTGTTTCTTCAGCTTATCCTGTGTTTATTTTTTGTCCTCATTTATTTTTAGGCTTGAGGTTAGAAGATGAATATCAGATAAACCTTGAGAGGCTACTTGTTGCAAGTGGAACAGAGAGAAGCTATAAAATGTTTTTTTGTTGTTGTTGTTGTTCCTAAAGGGCCTTATACCACCACCTTTAGTATTTCTATCACAGAACGCATATCGCACAGAAGATGGAGGCATTCTTCGTGTATTGGAGTGAGCTGGAAGTGGAGGATGGTGGCAAATACGGCAGATTTCTGGAGGACTGTGTCTGGTCCTTTTGAGATAAACAGCAAAGGAAAGAGGACCAGGGACTTGGCGAAATAGGTACCTTGAATGGATTTATGACAACTCTGCTTTATACACAAAAATCTTTCCCCCTTTAACAGAGCTGTTAATCCCAGAGATTGGTGGGACCAAAGTGATGCCATACGTTTGTGGTGATACATGTACAGTAGGGGAAGAAGCCCGAGAAGATCCTGTGTCCCCAAATCAGCACACATATGAAATTGACATGTGTAATGAACCCTCTCAAACTCCAGTCACCTGGCTGGATCACGTGTATAACAGTAAAGGGACTTCATAGTCAGGGCTAACCAAGATATTTCTTTCTTGTTTAATTCTGTCTTTCTTTTTCCTTTTTTTAAACTATGGACAAGGGATCTTGATTCTGTTAAGGAATATTGTCTTTCTAGCCAAAATTGACAGAACACCTTTCAACTTGAAATGGTTATTTCAAGTCGAAAGAATGACTGAAAACCCCCAGCTTTTGTTCTAGAAGGCATGCATTTATTACACAACTATTGAGTGCCCAAATATCATGCCACATGCAGCGGCTACAGAAATGAATAAAAGATGTTTCTGCGAGGAACCCGCAGACCTAGAGAAAGTCATCGCGCTGTTACAGTAATATGGGCAAAGAGTGCCGTAGAAGCTGGGGTAGGTGGGAGGTCTAGGATGCGACATGAGACCTTGACATTTCATACTGCAACTGGCAACACTGTTGTATTCTTATTCCAGAGCTAGGCAAATACTGGTTGATTCTTGGGACCATTTGATTCACAGAAGCTAAATGTTTGTTAGGAAGTGGCAGGCAGGTTTGCAGGGACGGGGATGCAAAGGTACACTTGAACCTGTTCAGTGACATGAAGAAGGCACTGGGAAACAAGAATTAAGTCTGTACTTGGCTTTTAACTAAGGTCGTTTGAAAATGGTCTTCAACACCCATCTCATTTGCTTTTTTATGCCTGCCAATTTAGTGTTGTATTCAAAGTGATTAATTAGTTTGTAGTGAAGGTTTATTAGGTAATCTTTCTGTCAATCAAAAATCACTAGAGTCTCAGGACAAAATAAAGAGCACCCAGAAATTTTATAAGAATGGAGAATTTACCTCATTATTGTATTAAAAAATAAGCACAATCTTAAAATGTGAGAGTATATGGAGGAATTAATGTGGATATTACTAAAGTTGACAAGAGTTATCTGGCTCTCTTGAATATTTATGGCTCCTTTTCTATTAGGACAAATTTATTTCCAAAGTATGAATCCTTCATATTTTTTCTGACTACTGACTTAAACATAGAGTATTTTCACTTTTCTTCTCATTCAGACCCATAAAAATGTGAGAAATGTATTGTAATAGAGTAAAATACTTGCTTAAAGCTATGTTATATTGATACCTTAAACCAAGGTAAATAGAGGGGATAATAATATTTCTAGGAATCAAAGATGTTACCCCAGTTAAAAGTACATTCACGTTATGCTACAGACCCAGAAGCTGACTTCCTAAATGACAGACCATTATATATATTTTTTGTTTTCATCGTATATATATGTAATTAATTTTAATTTATTACCATTAAAAGTTTTACTACAATGATATTTGATACTGCTTCCTTGACAATACTTGAAAGTCATTTAAGGAATTTTAGGTAAATTGGTAGTAAATATCATTACTTAATTTATCTGTTTATACAAGAATAATTATATCAGTGTAACATGCAGTGTAGATAGTGAACAGGAGATGAAAACTATTCTTTGGGGGCTTTTTTGTTTAGACTGTTAGCAGTTTCCCTCTACGTACGACTTTACCAAATACAAAATTAATAGATTTTTTCTCCTAACAAATATCAATACGGCCAACCCTCCCCAGTCTAATACACAGTTAGAACTTAATAAATACTAAATATGATTACTATAGTTTTAACTAGTTTTTACTGACAAAAAGTATCTTTAACCTAAAAAAGCTGTGTTTAATTGAATTACAAACTGCAACAATGTATTGCTGATAACATTGGGAAGATGAAATTTTTTAATGCTAAAATGTCATAAGGCATTTCAGCATTATTTGACTAGTCTTTACAATGTCATTTTGCCTCTTTGAGTTAGCTTGCACGTTAGTGGGTCTTTATGGAACAGACTACCTGAAATGTTGCAAAAGTATCTCAGAAGAAGAAAGAGCTCTTAGGCTGACCGTGGGAATAGAAAAAAAAAAATCAATAATCAAATTTGAGAATCAAAAACACAAAACAGTCCACCAAACACTACACTGCAATCTTCATTCTGACGGGTTTAGTCTCTTTTTTCCAGTGCAATAGAGTGAGTAGTGGTTAGAAAAGGAAAAAGACAGCAGGATATATATATATATATATATATATATATATATATATATATATATACACAATGTTTAACTAATGCAAATCAATAATTCACAGCCCAAATTGTGTTTTTAAATTTTCCAGGTAAGGACCAACAAACGGTAAATGGCATCATATCAGAAACTCTGGGATATAGCCTCAATCACCTTTAAATTCCTCCAAATGCCTACATTTAAAAAAGAAGATATATTTATTTCACTGATTTACAAGGGCCCCTATAAATTTAGATATAGTTTGGTCTGGGAATTGTAAATTTAGTCTCAGGTGGGCTCCACATTCAGCCTGAAATGAATCTGCAGAGAGAAGGTCTGAGTGCTACAAATGCAGTGGCTCTAGGGGAAATTCGTTAGAGATCATTCTGAAAGTCAGCCCTGCCTGAAAGATAAAAGACTCCTCCCCCTGCCAAATCAAAAACAAAAGCACAACCTCAACCCACGTTGTGTTCGAATGATTTTTCTTCCTCTCAGACACCACACTTTAATTTCATATTTCTCATATTTTCATTTCCTTCCACATTGTTGATTTTCAGAAAAGCGGTTGGGAGCCATTTAGAGTTCTGATTTTCTGTATGTGACGTGAAATGGCAACACTGTGTGTCTTGGTGCGTTGAAGGAATAAAGAGGAACAAAAATTGTTCCTCTTTCCTACGTGTCTCCTTTGCCAGGCCCCGTCATAGAGAAGCAAAGGAGTTGTGTAGCTGAGCTTCTTCAGAAGGATGTAATGACAGCGTGTGGTCCATGGGCGCGCGGGGGAGAGGCCACCTCGCACCGCCCGCGCGAGACGGATGATACTGGCGGCGACTGAACACACGCATGCTGCCTGAATGTGAACAACAGATTTGTCAGTGTGTGACAGGCTGACAGCCCCGCTCCCAGCTGCTTGTCCGCTGCTGTTACATCAGTACCTTGTCTAAGTATTCAGCAAAGAGGCAATCTGCTTCCTCCCGGCGTGGGAGGCAGGTTGCCAGTTAAAAAACCAGTATTGGCTTCAGGCAGCAGTGCCGGAACGCATTGAAAATATGCAATCTAAACCCCTGTGTGCCCCCTCAGGCAACACAGCACAGGCCTGGGAAGCTAAATCCTCCAGATTAGGTTTGTAAAACAAAGAAGAGAACTCAAAATGAGACCCATGCTGGCAAAACATCGTAATTTAGCCTCCGTTAAGTGTCTCAGCGGACACTTGGTCGTGAAAGAAGAAACGCCGGGCACTGAGTGAGGCTGAATTGAAAGTCTCCTCTGGTTCCTGCTTGTGCAGTGTTATTTGGGGGATAGTTGAAAGTGTGTCAGTGAAAATCTACCTTATAGCCCATAAAGCCCCCAAAGTTAGTGATGAGGATTAAAAGTTCTCACCGACTAGTCAAACTATGTTGATACGATGGCCAATCAGTAATGAAATATTTAACAATGTAAAAATTCTAGAAATGTATTTACTAGACTTTCTATTAGGCATTGTAAAGACTATTAAGTATACAAATATGTTTACTATAGTTCTAAAATCTATAGAAATGGATCAGAAAAATTAGAAAGAAAGCTACTAAGGAATTGTACACGTTATTTTTATGTCTAAGAGAAGGAATGAAATACATTATGTTAAAGGGAGAAAAGTAGGAAAAGCAATGAATTTCAGAGAAAATTGCCAATTTGCTCTGGATAGTATGGATGTATTGTTCAGAAATTAGAGCACCACTTAACTGCTTTGATGAAGTGCCACAGTACTGGCGTGGCTGTCTCCAATATTTTGTGTCTAAAAAGTGAGAACCCAACAGGACTCATGCCATAGTCTTTAATGGCTCCTTTGGAGCTGTTAGGACTGTCAAGCCATTAATAAGCAGTATTTAAGAGTCCCTAAAGACACATTTGCACAACAGTCCCCAAGGTCTTAGGGAAGGCTATTATAGTCTGTTGGATCAATAATTATCATCATTTCACTCAAGTCCACTGCAAAGTGAAGAACTGGCTATGGGGTCTTCTGGCATCCTTTCCTTGGGTCCCCATATGGTGGTGTAGGTCTTGGTAAGTTTCCAATGGCTTTGCCCTTCAGCATCCCTGGAGGCCCAGGTCCTACCTCCCATCATATTCGTTTGTTTTGCCATTTGTAAGACTCAGGAGATGCCAACATCCTTTTAAGTTTGAGGCACCCTTACCAAACACAATCTTTAATTTGACAAAGAAAATTTATTTATTTATGTTGACAAAAAAAAAAGTAATAATAAAAGCTATGTTAGAAAGCATTCATAAACATTCAGGTAGAAGTGCTGTACATATTTTATTTTCTGCTAAAACTTAGCCCAAATATTTAGTTATATGTGACTACTTGAATAAATTATTGTACATCTTTGCAAAGGAATGCTCTGTGGCTTCTAAAACTGGCATTTTAGGAGACATAAGAAGATGTTCCTGATATTCTCAAGTGAAAAAAAGCAGCTTACAAAGCTATAAGGGAAGTTGTGATGGTTTAAAAAATTATGAACTATTAATTAGATAGATAGATAGATAGATACAGATATATAGATATGGATGGATGGGTGCCTAGAAGGATACATACTACACTCCAAAAAAATGGATGTAGAGAGTAAGATGTAGGAGATTTTTGGGTTTTTCTTTGTGCTTTTCTGTATTTCTGAAATTTTTCTCTGTGACAATGTGGTGCCTTTTCTATTAGGGGGAACATGCTATTAAAATAAAAAGCTGTCAACAGTAGGGATTCACATTTAAATGATGGAATTGCTACTCTTTTTTATTTCCTGCTAGATATTTGTGATAGGCATAATGTAATGCTATTAAAATTTATAACAGGAAACATCACAAATTAAAAGCCTAAAATTGCCTTTTATTTTTGTTATTTATTGTATAATATATAAATATTTTCATAAGGACTCCAGATATATTACTAAAGATCAATTTTGATAATTATGTTAGGACAGGTTTTTTTTGATCCCATTTCAATCCTTCAAGTTTTTTCCTTTAAACCATCAAATTAATTGTAATTTAAAAACTGTAGAGATTGGTTCAAGATGGTGGAGTAGAAGGACGTGTGCTCACTCCCTCTTGCGAGAGGACTGGAATCAAAGCTAACTGCTGAACAATCATCAACAGGAAGACACTGGAACCCACCAAAAAAGATACCCCACATCCAAAGACAAAGGAGAAGCCACAGTGAGACGGTGGGAAGGGTGCAGTCACAATAAAATTAAATCCCATAACTGCTGGGTGGGTGACTCACAAACTGGAGAACACTTATACCACAGAAGTCCACCCACTGGAGTGAAGATTCTGAGTTCCACATCATGCTTCCCAACCTGGGAGTCTGGCAACAGGAGGAGGAATTCCTAGAGAATTAGACATTGAAGTCTAGTGGGATTTGATTGCAGGACTTTGACACGACTGGAGGAAACAGAAGACTCCACTCTTGGAAGGCACACACAAAGTAGTGTGCACATTGGGACCCAGGGGAAAGAGCAGTGACCCCATAAGAGATTTAACCTGACCTACCTGTTAGTATTGGAGGGTCTCCTGCAGAGTCAGGAGTGGCTGTGGCTCACCATGGGGACAAGGACACTGGTAGAAGGAGTTCTGGGAAGTACTCCTTGGCATGAGCCCTCCCAGAGTCCAGCATTAGCCCCACCAAACAGCCAGGTAGGCTCCAGTGCTGGGTCGCCTCATGCCAAACAACCAACAGGGAAGGACCCTAGCCCCACCCATCAGCAGACAAGCAGATTAAAGTTTTACTGAGCTCTGCCCGCCAGACCAACACTGAGCTCTACCTACCACAAGTCCCTCCCATCAGGAAGCTTGCACAAGCCTCTTAGATAGCCTCATCCACCAGAGACAACAGAAGAAAGAAGAACTACAATTCTGCAGCCTGTGGAAGGAAAACGACATTCACAGAAAGACAGACAAAATGAAAAGGCAGAGGACTTTGTACCAGATGAAGGAACAAGATACAACCCCAGAAAAACAACTAAATGAAGTGGAGAAAGGCAACCCTCCAGAAAAAGAATTCAGAATAATGATAGTGAAGATGATCCAGGACCTAGGAAAAAGAATGGAGGCAAAGATCGAGAAGATGAAAGAAATGTTTAACAAAGACCTAGAAGAATTAAAGAACAAACAAACAAAGATGAACCATACAATAACTGAAATGAAAAATACACTAGAAGGAATCAATAGCATAATAACTGAGACAAAAGAACGGATAACTGACCTGGAAGACAGAATGGTGGGATTCACTGCCACAGAACAGAATAAAGAAAAAAGAATGAAAAGAAATGAAGACAGCCTAAGAGACCTCTGGGACAACATTTAATGCAATGACATTCGCATTAGAGGGGTCGCAGAAGGAGAGGAGAGAGAGAAAGGACCTGAGAAAATATTTGAAGAGATTATAGTCGAAAATTCCCTAACATGGGAAAGGAAATAGCCACCCAAGTCCAGGAAGCACAGAGACTCCCAGGCAGGATAAAACCAAGGAGAAACACGTCGAGACACATAACAATCAAAATGACAAAAATTAAAGACAAAGAAAAATTGTTGAAAGCAACAAGGGAAAAATAACAAATAACATACAAGGAAACTCCCATAAGATTAAGAGCTGATTTCTCGGCAGAAACTCCACAAGCCAGAAGGGAGTAGCATGCTATATTTAAAGGGATGAAAGGGCAGACCTACAACCAAGATTACTCTACCTGGCAAGGATCTCATTCAGATATGACAGAGAAATCAAAAGCTTTAAAGACAAGCAAAAGCTAAGAGAATTCAGCATCACAAAACCAGCTCTACAACAAATGCTAAAGGAACTTCTCTGAGTGGGAAACACAAGAGAAGAAAAGGACCTACAAAAACAAATCCATAACAATTAAGGAAATGGTAATAGGAAAATACATCTAGATAATTACCTTAAACATGAATGGATTGAATGCTCCAACCAAAACACACAGGCTCGCTGAATGGATACAAAAACAAGACCCATATATATGCTGTCTTCAACAGACCCACTTCAGACCTAGGGACATATACAGACTGAAAGTGAGGGGATGGAAAAAGATATTCCATGCAAATGGAAATCAAAAGAAAGCAGGAGTAGCAATACTCATTATCAGATCAAATAGACTTTAAAATAAAGAATATTACAAGAGACAAGGTAGGACACTACATAAGGATAAAGGGATCAATCCAAGAAGAAGATATAACAATTATAAATATATACGCACCCAACATAGGAGCACCTCAATTCATAAGGCAACTGCTAACAGCTATAAAAGAAGAAATTGACAGTAATGAGGTAATAGTGGGGGACATTAACACCTCACTTACACCAATGGACAGATCATGCAGACAGAAAATTAATAAGGAAACACAAGCTTTAAATGACACAATAGACCAGATAGATTTAATTGATATTTATAGGACATTCCATCCCAAAACAGCAGATTACACTTTCTTCTCAAGTGCACATGGAACATTCTCCAGGATAGATCACATCTTGGGTCACAAATCAATCCTCAGTAAATTTAAGAAAATTGAAATCATATCAAGGATCTTTTCCAACCACAACGCTATGAGATTAGAAATCAATTACAGGGAAAAAAACATAAAAAACACAAACACATGTAGGCTAAACAATACATTCCTAAATAACCAAGAGATCACTGAAGAAATCAAAAAATACCTAGAGACAAATGACAACGAAAACACGATGATCCAAAACCTATGGGATGCAGCAAAAGCAGTTCTAAGAGGGAAGTTTATAGCAATACAAATCTACCTCAAGAAACAAGAAACGTCTCAAATAAACAACCTAACCTTACACCTAAAGGTACTAGAAAAAGAAGAACAAACAAAACCCAAAATTAGTGGAAGGAAAGAAATCATAAAGATCAGAGCAGAAATAAATGAAAAAGAAATGAAGAAAACAATAGCAAAGATCAATAAAACTAAAAGCTGGTTCTTTGAGAAGATAAACAAAATTGATAAACCATTAGCCAGACTCATCAAGAAAAAAAGGAGAAGACTCAAAACAATAGAATTAGAAAGGAAAAAGGAAAAGTAACAACTGATACTGCAGAAATACAAAGGATCATGAGAGATTACTACAAGCAACTATATGCCAATAAAATGGACAACCCGGAAGAAATGGACAAATAGTTAGAAAAGCACAACCTTCTGAGACTGAACCAGGAAGAAATAGAAAATATAAACAGACCAATCACAAGTACTGAAATTGAGACTGTGATTAAAAATCTTCCAACAAACAAAAGCCCAGGACCAGATGGCTTCACAGGGGAATTCTGACAAACATTTAGAGAAGAGCTAACACCTATCCTTCTCAAACTCTTCCAAAATATAGCAGAGGAAGGAACACTCCCAAACTCATTCTATGAGGCCACCATCACCCTGATACCAAAACCAGACAAAGATGTCACAAAAAAAAAAACTACAGGCCAATATAACTGATGAACATAGATGCAAAAATCCTCAACAAAATACTAGCAAACAGAATCCAACAGCACATTAAAAGGATCATACACCACGATCAAGTGGAGTTTATCCCAGGAATGCAAGGATTATTCAATATATGCAAATCAATCAATGTGATACACCATATCAACAAATTGAAGGAGAAAAACCATATGATCATCTCAATAGATGCAGAAAAAGCTTTCAACAAAATTCAACACCCATTTATGATAAAAAACCTCCAGAAAGTAGGCATAGAGGGAACTTACCTCAACATAATAAAGGCCATATATGACAAACCCACAGCCAACAACGTCCTCAATGGTGAAAAACTGAAACCATTTCCACTAAGATCAGGAACAAGACAAGGTTGCTCACTCTCACCACTCTTATTCAACATTGCTTTGGAAGTTTTAGCCACAGCAATCAAAGAAAAAGAAATAAAAGGAATCCAAATCCGAAAAGAAGAAGTAAAGCTGTCACTCTTTGCAGATGACATGATACTATACTTAGAGGATCCTAAAGATTCTACCAGAAAATTACTAGAGCTAATCAATGAATTTGGTAAAGTAGCAGGATACAAAATGAATGCACAGAAATCTCTTACATTCCTATACACTAATGATGAAAAATCTGAAAGTGAAATTAAGAAAACACTCCCATTTACCATTGCAAGAAAAAGAATAAAATGCCTAAGAATAAACCTACCTAAAGAGACAAAAGCCCTGTATGCAGAAAACTATAAGACACTGATGAAAGAAAGATGATACAAATAGGTGGAGAGATATACCATGTTCTTGGATTGGAAGAATCAACATTGTGAAAATGACTCTACTCCCCAAAGCAACCGACAGATTCAGTGCAATCCCTATCAAACTACCACTGGCATTTTTCACAGAACTAGAACAAACAATTTCACAATTTGTATGGAAACACAAAAGACTCCGAATAGCCAAAGCAATCTTGAGAAAGAAAAAGGGAGCTGGAGGAATCAGGTTCCCTGACTTCAGACTATACTACAAAGCTACAGTAATCAAGACAGTATGGTACTGGAACAAAAACAGAAATATAGATCAATGGAACCGGATAGAAAGCCCAGAGATAAACCCATGCACCTATGGTCAACTAATCTATGACAAAGGAGGCAAGGATATACAATGGAGAAAAGACAGTCTCTTCAATAAGTGGTGCTGGGAAAACTGGACAGCTGCATGTAAAAGAATGAAATTAGAACACTCCCTAACACCATACACAAAAATAAACTCAAAATGGATTAAAGACCTAAATGTAAAGCCAGACACTATAAAATTCTTAGAGGAAAACATAGGCAGAACACTTCTATGACATAAATCACAGCAAGATTCTTTTTGACCCACCTCCTAGAGAAATGGAAATAAAAACAAAAATAAACAAATGGGACCTAATGAAACTTAAAAATTTTTGCACAGTAAAGGAAACCATAAACAAGACGAAAAGACAACACTCAGAATGGGAGAAAATATTTGCAAATGAAGCAACTTGACAAAGGATTAATCTCCAATATTTAGAAACAGCTCATGCAGCTCAATATCAAAAACACAAAAAACCCAATCCAAAAATGGGCTGAAGACCTAAACAGACATTTCTCTAATGAAGATATACAGATTGCCAACAAACACATGAAAGAATACTCAACATCATTAATCATTAGAGAAATGCAAATCAAAACTACAATGAGATATCATCTCACACCAGTCAGAATGATCATCATCAAAAAATCTACAAACAATAAATGCTGGAGTGGGTGTGGAGAAAGGGAAAGCCTCTTGGACTGTTGGTGGGAATGTAAGTTGATACAGCCACTATGGAGAACAGTATGGAGGTTCCTTAAAAAACTAAAAATTGAACTACCATATGACCCAGCAGTCCCACTACTGGGCATATACCCTGAGAAAACCATAATTCAAAAAGAGTCATGTACCACAATGTTCATTGCAGCTCTATTTACAATAGCCAGGACGTGGAAGCAACCTAAGTGTCCATCAACAGATGAATGGATAAAGAAGATGTGGCACATATATACAATGGAATATTACTCAGCCATAAAACGAAACGAAATTGAGTTATTTGTAGTGAGGTGGAAATCAGAAAGAGAAAAACAAATACCGTATGCTAACACATATATATGGAATCTAAAAAAAAAATGGTCATGAAGAACCAGGGGCAAGACAGAAATAAAGACACAGACCTACTAGAGAATGGACTTCAGGACATGGGGAGGGGGAAGGGTAAGCTGCGACAAAGTGAGAGAGTGGCATGGATATATATACACTACCAAATGTAAAATAGCTAGCTAGTGGGAAGCAGCCACATAGCACAGGGAGATCAGCTCGGTGCTTTGTGATCACCTAGAGGGGTGGGATAGGGAGGGTGGGAGGGAGGGAGACACAAGAGGGAAGAGATATGGGGATACATGTGTATTTATAGCTGATTCACTTTGTTATAAAGCAGAAACTAACACACCATCGTAAAGCAATTATACTCCAATAAAGAAAAAAAGAAACAAACAAAACAAAACAAAAACCCAGAAACAAAAACTGAGACAGAAATAGAGCTTATTCAGTTTGCAGTCTATTTGCCAATGGTGGCTTCAAAGGATTGAGCGATGGTTGTCCTCTTTGAAATCGGTATACATTTATAGATTATATGCAGTAAAATATCTAGTATATATAGTGAAATAAAAATATATAATGTAGTTTATATAGAGAGAATAATATACATATATAGTTAAAGCTCTCATAACTGACTTTCCAGATTAACCAAGCTTCTGCATATTCTCTGTAAAACATTGACTGATGTCCTTACTCAGCTGAATCCTTAAACTATATCCCAGTTTCTTTTAATAACTGTTTCTGGCATTGCCATTTACTAATGTTTGGATTCATTTCTATTTTTTTCCAGTATGATTCTTTATGGGTTATGAGTACTATAAATTTACAGCCTGGTACCTAATGGTGTATTTTTTCTATGTGTTTGTATATTAGAATATGTAACCTATCTTCATAAGGTTAATTCCAATATGTAATTCTTTAGACAGGAAATAACGTTATCTTACATGTCTGCTTCTATGTGTGTTTCCTGAGCTATCTTGGGTACATAGCAGTCCATAAATAACAATGATTATAAGGAGTTTAGAAGACACTCACCACCTAGAAAATGTTCTCAGATTTATGGAAGTAAGTTTCTTTGGCCATCGATGTGAAAACTCAGTTGAATAAAATGGACCCACGATGTAGCTTCACTTCATTCATTGCTCTTGGAGAATTATCAGACCAGGCAACATCTACTTTAACTTATGTAATCATATCACCATGCCATTTTCTCTGGAAATCTGATTTCTATAAGAGGTGTCATAAATCTATTTATCTAAGATTAAGGATTTGTAGAATAACAGGCCATTCGTTGGTATAGTCTGGGAAGATCTTCTAAGGAAGATGTTGAAGCTGATGAATGAGAAAGAGGCAGCCATGTGACAACACAGGAGGTGGAGCTGTCCTTTATTTATATTAGTCTCTTCAGTCACATTAAAACTTCCCATTGGTGTGCATGTATCTTTTTGAATTACACTTTTCTCTGGATTCTGGGAGTGCAATTTCTTGGCCATACAGTAGCTCTATTTTTAGTTTTTTAAGGAACCTCCATACTGTTTTCCATAGTGGCTGCACCAGTTTACATTCCCACCCACAGTGGGTTTCCTTTTCTTCACACTCTCTCAAGCTTTTGTTATTTGTAAACTTTTTGATGATGGCCATTCTGACCATTGGAAGTGACACCTCACTGTAGTTTTGTTTTGCATTTCTCTAACAATTAGTGATGTTGAGCATCTTTCTATGTGCCCATTGGCCATCTGTATATCTTCTTTGGAGAAATGTCTGCTTAAGTCTTCTGTCCATGTTTTGATTGGGTTGTTGTTGTGTTTTGTTTTGTTTGTTTTTGTTACCGAGTTATATGAGCTGTTTGTATATTTTGGAAATTAAGCCCTTTTCTGTACACCAGAAACTAACACAACATTGTAAATCAACTGTACTTCAATTTTAAAAAAACCCCAAAAGGTAGCAACAATATCCCAAACTTATCTTGTGTATATCCACAGTAATTAGCCCAATCTCCTACAATTCCATCTCATTTCTATGGCCCAAGTTTTATCATTATGCTATTTTTACTAGTGGTATATTCATTGCTTATCTCCCAGTTTATCAACTTAGATAGTATCTACTAACTAGCCATGAGGAAAGTGAGGAAATTAACATTTTTCTACTCCCCAAGTGTTGTTTTCTTATTATTACTATTTTCATTGTCAAGATTTATAATGTTTATTTTTTCTTCAGTTATTATTATTAGACCTTCTAAGTTTTGTCTGCAGGTTGATTTAAAATTGAAAACAAGAAACAGCTTTTAAAATACTGTAGTTATATGAATGTTTCGAATTTTAGAATCAACTGGTATAGGTGGAGCCGTTTAGAAGAGAAGAAATCATGCAGCCCTACCTCATGTAAACTTCACTAAGGGAGATCTTTCAGTGTAGATTCTATTTTAATCTTTCTGACTCCATCCCTTCCTTCCCTATTTTCATATCCCATGATGTATCCTTTCATAGATTCTTTTTCAACCTACAGGACAACTTACTCAAGTAAATTTTTTTCCTTTAGGGTTCAAAAGAGTTTTGTTCATTTCAGGTTCACAGGTAGAGTGCTTTCTGAACTCTGGCATGTTTAAAAATGTCTTTCTTTTTCTTTTACTTTTGCCTGATGGTTTTATTCGCTGGAAGAACTTTCAGTTCAAAACTTTTTCTCTAATAACATTGAAAACACTACCCTAGTGTTTCCTAGCATTCATTACCTCTTATGAAAAGTCTGATGTCTGTTTGATTTATGTTCCTTTGTAGACAATATGTTCCACTCGTATACCTCCCTCACCCCTTCAAAAAGAGTTTTCTTCTGTATTTGTCTTGCTTGGCGCTCAGTGAATTCTTTCTATGTGAAGATTTATATTGTTAATTTATTGTTTTTCAGCTCAGGTAAATTTTCTTTCTCTTATTTCTTGGATTTTCTCACCCTTCCATTGTCTCAATTCTCTCCCCTTGGAACTCTTAGCAAATTAAGTTTAATATGAACCTAGTCTCAACAAATGTTTATTGAGTGGATGAATCAATGTTTTGTTGGCATCCAATTAAATTACAGATATTATCATAAGGTGGCCCAAAACAATGAAAGTAACATTTTGAATTGTTTGCTGTCTATAATAATGTCATTTCTAAAGACAAAATAAAATAATTATTTTTTGTTTATGCCACATTTTCTTTTGAGATGTCATTTTAATTTAGGATTATCCTATTTGCCAAAACTTCAGTGTTATGAAATCCCAGCCAGCTGGTAGGAATTAACCCTGCAATATGCACATTAAAAATACAGTTGGAATTGTCACATAGCATTTCTTTCTTTTTTTTCTTGGACGCACTGCTCAGCTTGTGGGATCTTAGTTCCCTGACCAGGGATCTAACCCGGGCGCATGGCAGTGAAGGCACTGAGTCCTAATCACCAAACTGCCAGGAAATTCCCATCACATAGTATTTTTAAATTTTTAACATCTTTATTGGAGTATAATTGCTTTGCAATGGTGTGTTAGTTTCTGCTTTATAAAAAAGTGAATCAGCTATACATATACACATATCCCCATATCTCCTCCCTCTTGCGTCTCCCTCCCACCCTCCCTATTCCACCCCTCTAGGTGGTCACAAAGCACCGAGCTGATCTCCCTGTGCTATGCGGCTGCTTCCCACTAGCTATCTATTTTACATTTGGTAGTGTATATGTGTCCATACCACTCTCTCACTTCATCCCATCTTACCCTTCCCACTCCCCATGTCCTCAAGTCTATTCTCTACGTCTGTGTCTTTATTTCTGTCCTGCCCCTAGGTTCTTCAGAAACATATATATATATATATATTTTTTTAGATTCCATATATATGTGTTAGCATGCGGTATTTGTTTTTCTCTTTCTGACTTACTTCACTCTGTATGACAGACTCTAACTCCATCCACCTCACTGCAAATAACTCAATTTCATTTCTTTTTATGGCTGAGTAATATTCCATTGTATATATGTACCACATCTTCTTTATCCATTCATCTGTTGATGGACACTTAGAGTGTTTTCATGTCCTGGTTATTGTAAATAGAGCTGCAATGAACATTGTGGTACATGACTCATTTTGAATTATGGTTTTCTCAGGGTATATGCCCAGTAGTGGGACTGCTGGGTCATATGGTAGTTCTATTTTTTAGTTTTTAAAAGGAAACTCCATACTCTTCTCCATAGTGGCTATATCAATTTACATTCCCACCAACAGTGCAAGAGGGTTCCCTTTTCTCCACACCCTCTCCAGCATTTATTGTTTGTAGATTTTTTGATGATGGCCATTCTGACTGGTGTGAGGTGATACCTCATTGTAGTTTTGTTTTTTGTTTTTTGTTTTTTCATTTATTTATGGCTGTGTTAGGTCTTCATTTCTGTGTGAGGGCTTTCTCCAGTTGCGGTGAGTGGGGGCCACTCTTCATCACAGGGCACGGGGCTCTCATTATCGCGGCCTCTCTTGCTGCGGAGCACAGGTTCCAGACGCGCAGGCTCAGTAATTGTGGCTCACGGGCTCAGTTGATCCATGGCATGTGGGAATCTTCCCAGACCAGGGCTCAAACCCGTGTCCCCTGCATTGGCAGGCAGATTCTCAACCACTGTGCCACCAGGGAAGCCCCTCATTGTAGTTTTGATGTGCATTTCTCCAATGATTAGTGATGTTGAGCATTCTTTCATGTGTTTGTTGGCAATCTGTATGTCTTCTTTGGAGAAATGTCTATTTAGGTCTTCTGTCCATTTTTGGATTGGGTTGTTTGTTTTTTTAATATTGAGCGGCATGAGCTGTTTATATCTTTTGGAGATTAATCCTTTGTCCATTGATTCGTTTGCAAATATTTTTTCCCATTCTGAGGGTTGTCTTTTCGTCTTGTATGTAGTTTCCTTTGCTTTGCAAAAGCATTTAAGTTTCATTAGGTGCCATTTGTTTATTTTTGTTTTTATTTCCATTACTCTAGGAGGTGGATCAAAAAAGATCTTGCTGTGATTTATGTCAAAGAGTGTTCTTCCTACATTTTCCTCTAAGGGTTTTATAGTGTCCGGTCTTACATTTAGGTCTCTAATCCATTTTGAGTTTATTTTTGTGTATGGTGTTAAGGAGTGTTCTAATTTCATTCTTTTACATGCAGCTGTCCAGTTTTCCCAGCACCAGTATTGAAGAGACTGTCTTTTCTCCATTGTATATCCTTGCCTCCTTTGTCATAGATTAGTTGACCATAGGTGCGTGGGTTTATCTCTGGGCTTTCTATCCTGTTCCATTGATCTATATTTCTGTTTTTGTGCCAGTACCATACTGTCTTGATTACTGTAGCTTTGTAGTATAGTCTGAAGTCAGGGAGCCTGATTCCTCCAGCTCTCTTTTTCTTTCTCTAGATTGCTTTGGCTATTCAGGGTCTTTTGTGTTTCCATACAAATTGTGAAATTTTTTGTTCTAGTTCTGTGAAAAATGCCAGTGGTAGTTTGATAGGGATTGCATTGAATCTGTAGATTGCTTTGGATAGTAGAGTCATTTTCACAATGTTGATTCTTCCAATCCAAGAACATGGTATATCTCTCCATCTGTTTGTATCATCTTTAATTTCTTTCATCAGTGTCTTATAGTTTTCTGCATACAGGTCTTTTGTCTCCTTAGGGAGGTTTATTCCTAGGTATTTTATTCTTTTTGTTGCAATGGTAAATGAGAGTGTTTCCTTAATTTCTCTTTCAGATTTTTCATCCTTAGTGTATAGGAATGCAAGAGTTTTCCGTGCATTAATTTTGTATCCTGTTACTTTACCAGATCCATTGATTAGCTCTAGTAGTTTTCTGGTAGCATCTTTAGGAGTCTCTACATATAGTATCATGTCATCTGCAAACAGTGACAGCTTTGCTTCTTTTCGGATTTGGATTCCTTTTATTTCTTTTTCTTCTCTGTTTGCTGTGACTAAAACTTCGAAAACTATGTTGAATAATAGTGGTGAGAGTGGACAACCTTGTGTTGTTCCTGATCTTAGAGGAAGCGGTTTCAGTTTTTCACCACTGAGAATGATGTTGGCTGTGGGTTTGTCATACATGGCCTTTATTATGTTGAGGTAGGTTCCCTCTATGCCTACTTTCTGGAGGGTTTTTATCATAAATAGGTATTGAGTTTTTTTGAAAGCTTTTTCTGCATCTATTGAGACGATCATAGGTTTTTCTGTTTCAAGTTCTTTATATGGTTTATCACATTGATTGATTTGAATATATTGAAGAATCCTTGTATTCCTGGGATAAACTGCACTTGATCATGGTGTATGATTCTTTTAAAGTGCTGTTGGATTCTGTTTGCTAGTATTTTGTTGAGGATTTTTGCATCTGTGTTCATCAGTGATATTGGCCTGTAGTTTTTTTTGTGACATCTTTGTCTGGTTTTGGTATCAGGGTGATGGTGGCCTCATAGAATGAGTTTGGGAGTGTTGCTTCCTCTGCTATATTTTGGAAGGGTTTGAAAAGGATAGGTGTTAGCTCTTCTGTAAATGTATGATAGAATTTGCCTGTGAAGCCATCTGGTCCTGGGCTTTTGTTTGTTGGAAGATTTTTAATCACAGTCTCAATTTCAGTGCTTGTGATTGGTCTGTTTATATTTTCTGTTTCTTCCTGGTTCAGTCTCGGAAGGTTGTGCTTTTCTAAGAATTTGTCCATTTCTTCCGGGTTGTCCATTTTATTGGCATATAGTTGCTTGTAGTAATCTCTCATGATCCTTTGTATTTCTGCAGTATCAGTTGTTACTTCTCCTTTTTTCTTTCTAATTCTATTGATTTGAGTCTTCTCCTTTTTTTCTTGATGAGTCTGTCTAATGGTTTATCAATTTTGTTTATCTTCTCAAAGAACCAGCTTTTAATTTTATTGATCTTTGCTATTGTTTTCTTCATTTCTTTTTCATTTATTTCTGCTCTGATCTTTATGATTTCTTTCCTTCCACTAACTTTGGGCTTTTCTTGTTCTTCTTTCTCTAATTGCTTTTGGTGTAAGGTTAGTTGTTTATTTGAGATATTTCTTGTTTCTTGAGGTAGATTTGTATTGCTATAAAGTTCCCACTTAGAACTACTTTTGCTGTAGGTTTTGGGTCATCGTGTTTTCATTGTCATTTGTTTCTAGGTATTTTTTTATTTCCTCTTTGATTTCTTCAGTGATCTCTGGGTTATTTAGTAGTGTACTGTTTAGCCTCCATGTGTTTGTATTTTTTTATAGATTTTTTCCTGTAATTGATATATAGACTCATAACGTTGTGGTCAGAAAAGATGCTTGATGCAATTTCAATTTTCTTACATTTACCAAGGCTTGATTTGTGACCCATGATATGATCTATCCTGGAGAATGTTCCATGAGCACTTGAGAAGAAAGTGTATTCTGTTGTTTTTGGATGGAATGTCCTGTAAATATCAATTAAATCCATCTTGTTTAATGTATCATTTAAAGCTTGTGTTTCCTTATTTATTCTCATTTTGGATGATCTGTCCACTGGTGAAAGTGGGGTGTTAAATTCCCCTACTATGGCTGTATTACTGTTAATTTCCCCTTGTATGGCTGTTAGCATTTGCCTTATGTATTGAGGTGCTTCTCTGTTGGGTGCATAAATATTTACAATTGTCATATCTTCTTCTTGGATTGATCCCTTGATCATTATGTAGTGTCCTTCTTTGTCTCTTGTAATAGTCTTTATTTTAAAGTCTATTTGGTCTGATATGAGAATTGCTACTCCAGCTTTCTTTTGATTTCCATTTGCATGGAATATCTTTTTCCATCCCCTCACTTTCAGTCTGTATGTGTCCCTAGGTCTGAAGTGGGTCTCTGGTAGACAGCATATATACGGGTCTTGTGTTTGTATCCTTTCAGCCAGTCTATGTCTTTTGGTTGGAGCATTCACTCCATTTATGTTTAAGGTAATTATCTATATGTATGTCCTATTACCATTTTCTTAGTTGTTATGGATTTGTTTTTGTAGGTCCTTTTCTTCTCTTGTGTTTCCCACTCAGAGAAGTTCCTTTAGCATTTGTTGTAGAGCTGGTTTGGAGGTGCTGAATTCTCTTAGCTTATACTTGTCTGTAAAGGTTTTAATTTCTCTGTCGAATCTGAATGTGATCCTTGCTGGGTAGAGTAATCTTGGTTGTAGGTTTTTCCCTTTCATCACCTTAAATATGCCCTGCCACTCCCTTCCGGCTTGCAGAGTTTCTGCTGAAAGGTCAGCTGTTAACCTTATGGGGATTCCCTTGTGTGTTATTTGGTTTTTTTCCCTTGCTGCTTTTAATATTTTTTCTTTGCATTTAATTTTTGATAGTTTGATTAATATGTGTCTTGGCATGTTTTTCCTTGGATTTATCCTGTATGGGACTCTCTGTGCTTCCTGCACTTGATTGAATATTCCCTTTCCCATATTAGGGGAGTTTTCAACTATAATCTCTTCAAATATTTGCTCAGTCCCTTTCTTTTTCTCTTCTTCTTCTGGGACCCCTATAATTCAAATGTTGGTGCATTTAATGTTGTCCCAGAGGTCTCTAAGACTGTCCTCAATTCTTTTCATTCTTTTTTCTTTATTCTGCTCTGTGGTAGTTATTTCCACTATTTTATCTTCCAGGTCAGTTATCTGTTCTTCTGCCTCAGTTATTCTGCTATTGATTCCTTCAAGAGAATTTTTAATTTCATTTATTGTGTTGTTCATCATTGTTTTTTTGCTCTTTAGTTCTTCTAGGTCCTTGTTAAACGTTTCTTGTATTTTCTCCATTCTATTTCCAAGATTTTGGATCATCTTTACTATCATTACTCTGAATTCTTTTTCAGGTAGACTGCCTATTTCCTCTTCATTTGTTTGGTCTGGTGAGTTTTTACCTTGCTCCTTCATCTGCTGTGTGTTTCTCTGTCTTCTCATTTTGCTTAACTTACTGTCTCCTTTTCGCAGGCTGCGGGTTCGGAGTTCCTGTTGTTTTTGGTGTCTGCTCCCAGTGCCTAAGGTTGGTTCAGTGGTTTGTGTAGGTTCTCTGGTGGAGGGGACTAGTGCCTGTGTTCTGGTGGATGAAGCTGGATCTTGTCTTTCTGTTGGGCAGGACCGCATCTGGTGGTGTGTTTGGGGTTGCCTGTGACCTTATTATGATTTTAGGCAGCCTCACTGCTAATGGGTGGGGTTGTGTTCCTGTCTTGCTAGTTGTTTGGCATAGAGTGTCCAGCACTGTAGCTTGCTGGTCGTTGAGTGGAGCTGGGTCTTAGCATTGAGATGGAGATCTCTGGGAGAGCTTTCACTGTTTGATACTACGTGCAGTTGGGAGGTGTCTGGTGGACCAGTATCCTGAACCCGGCTCTCCCACCTCAGAGGCTCAGGACTGACATCCGGCTGGAGCACCAAGACCTTGTCAGCCACACAGCCAGGTACGTGGGTAGTTTCTTGACCTTTGGGAAATCTGAGGTCTTCTGCCAGTGTTCAGCAGGAGTTGTTCCACATGTAGAAGTATTTCTGATGTATTTGTGGGGAGGAAGGTGATCTCCACATCTTACTCCTCCGCCATCTTGAAGGTCTCCTCCTCACATAGTATATCTAATGTAATCATTTCCACTTGGAGGAGGGCTTAGCAAACTTAAAAGTTTATTTTAAAATAGCAACTTCACAAATGAGCTTATCTACAAAACAGAAACACACACACAGTCTTAGAGAAAGAACTTACGGTTACCAGGAGGGAAGTGATAGTTATGGAGTTTGGGACTGACATATACACACTGCTGTATTTCAAATGGATAACCCACAAGACCTACTGTATAGCACAGGGAACTCTGCTCAGTATATATAGATATTTTTTAAAATAAATTTATTTATTTATTATTGGCTGTGTTGGGTCGTCGTTGCTGCGCACAGGCTTTCTCTAGTTGTGGTGAGCTGGGGCTACTCTTCCTTGTGGTGCATGGGCTTCTCATTGTGGTGGCTTCTCTTGTTGCAGAGCATAGGTTCTAGGTGCGTGGGCTTCAGTAGTTATGGTATTCGGGCTCTGTTGTTGTGGTGCACAGGCTTAGCTGCTCCACGGCATGTGCGATCTTCCTGGACCGGGGTTTGAACCTATGTCCCCTGCATTGGCAGGCAGCTTCTTAACCACTGTACCACTAGGGAAGTCCCGGAACTCTGCTCGATATTATGTAACAACCTAAATGTGAAAAGAATTGGAAAGAAATAGATACATGTACATGTACAACTGAATCACTTTGCTGTACACCTGAAACTATCACAGCATTGTTAATCAACTATGGTCCTGTATAAAATAAAAAGTTAAAAAAAAATAGCAACTTCACTCTTTCCTGCTTGTATTTTCATGATTCAGTGTTCAAGAAGAAATAAATATTCTCTGAAATTAACAGCAGTGGATAAACTATAAAGCTCTCAATAACTACAAAATAAAAATAATATGAAAAGCAAGAGAAACATTTTAATTGTACAGTATTAGCTAGCATTTCAGGGAAAGATTATACGTATCATACTGAATACTTCAACGTTATCTTGGTACACATGTGCGTATTTTACATTAACCAGAAAAATAAGCACTAGAAACTTTATCTTTAACATCCTCGATTTTAAGAAGCCGATATGCAGCCTGTTTATGTATATTTAAGATCTCTCATTTAGAGTTAAGTGGAAGAAGAAAAGGCGAGATTGTTTTTGCAGATGTTGAGAAGGAATTCATTGCAGGCAATCATCATTTAATATCCATAGTGCTGACTTTTTGAACAAGTGCTTTCTCTAAATGATAAATCAAATGAGTTGGCACTAACAATAATCTCTTAGAATATGAATGAGAAAAGCAAGAATATTAAAACAATAGAAGCATTAACATAAAAAAAATCAGCCATTATAGCAAAGAACAGCAAAGGAAATTGGGGAACTATTTTGAATTTTTTATGGTTGATGTTAACACAATTTACAGAGGGGACTATTGTGTAAAAAAGCCAAAATACAGATCGAGCTGTAAATATTTACCCATTTAGATGTGCCATGTGGTATCTGAGTTGTTGGTATTGCTGTAACTAACAGTTGAAATGAAAGGATAGGAAATTTTGCCATTTAAAATATAGACACGCAAAACAACAATTTTCTTCATACTGTATATCCCATGCTCTCTACAAGTGAGACCACTTTCTGGATTTTGAACAAGTCATACACACAGTTTCCCATCTCTATTTACCCTCTGTTCCCTCCACCTACACTATCTACTTCCATCTCGGTGTATGGAAGGCTTAATTTTCTTTCAGGTTCAGCAGAAATACTAACCTGCTTTCAACACCTTGGTAAACATGTATCTTTAATTTTTGAACATCTATAGCTTTATATAAAATTTTGGGGTACTTGGCATAAACTCTTCTGTAGAATTACATAGCATTATGCTTTTAGGTAATGTTATTTCATTTGATCTTCCTTACAATCCACTGGGAAAGTGGGACCAGAATAAAGAAAATCGAAGCTTCAAAAGATTCAGGCTTCCCAAGACAACCCAGTGTGTGCTGAGGCCAGGACTTTGATCATGAATGGCTGCTTTTCCTAGTATATCATGCTGCATCTCAAAATCTTGCTCTTATCTTTTCTTATAAGTTTGAACGTCATGTGAGGGCAGAAAGAAAACAAAGTTATCTGACTTCTCTCAAAATTTCCAAACATTGGCAGGTTTTACACTGATGCATATGGCCCCAAATGTTGCACACACAGTTTTATAAGCATACCAAATTTTATCAATCATTGTTTACATCACACATGTATTCAAATCCTGTCATAGTTAATCAAAATTGCATAAAGTGACCCTAGCCTCACTAAATAGACAGGTTGCTAAATTATAAAGGGCCTGGCAATGCAGTTAATAGCAAAGCAAAGCTTTTTTGGTAACAAAATTCAATGAGGATTCAGCTGCTAAGTAGGGTCAGTACGGATGCCCCCATACAAAGAACTCTGTTCCATCAACATTTTTGTTATATAGAGATTCTTCTACTGCCAGAGGAAATTGAAATAACTCGATACCTATCCCGGCAGAGTATGTTAACAGAGGGATTTTTTAAATACATTGTGCGCTAATATCTGGGGAGTGTCAGAAGGGTTTCTGATTCTGAAATTTCCTCTTTTCTCCTGCCTTCCTCTGCTACAGGGAAGAGTGTGATACGGAAGTGGCTTTGATCCTCTTCCTTACATTAATTCTTTTTTTTTTCCCCAAACCGATATAAGCCTTTTTGTACTCAGCTTTGGTTTTATTTTTATTCCTATTATTAAAGTGGTCTTTTGGCTACCAGCTGCTTCTTTTCAGCATTTATGAGGACTTGGCTGTTTTTATTTATTTTTATTTCAGTGGTGGGGGGTCCAAAGTTCAACTGTAGCAAGGGGTCCATCAGACTGTATTTTGTGGGTTGATTATGCATGAGGCAGACCCGCACCTTGGCTCTGATTTCAGCTTTATGGGCCTCTTCTTGTCTCAGAGCCTGGGGAAAGTTGGATCCTCAGTACCTCCCAGAGCGGGTGTACATAGCGGGAGAGACTAAGGCTTTAGGTGAAATTGCCAAATCCTATATTTGTACACCAGCAGGCAATAAGTGAAGAAGCTTAAGCATTGCATTCCTACTGTCTGAAGCCGGCAGACCCTGCAATCAAACACGGAGACCGTAGTCCAAAACAATTGTACCTGATGACAGCTTATTATGGAAACAGTCAGTTTCACTAAGGATGCTTTCCAATAAAACAAAGTGGAAAACAGGATCTCTTCATAATTTCTGCTCATTGAGCCACAATTTTGTAGATGATAGCTGAGCTCTTATTCAGATTTCAAAAACCACTTTGTGGACTTAAGGACCATTGATTCACACAGGGTCCCTGATCGGGGCATCCTCCACAGGCATCAAGCAGAGAGTGAGTTTGCTGCCGGGTAACCTCTTCCAGAGGCCACACCGACAGCCGGAAGATCTAGTTAAGCACAGGTCCGAACGGCAGCGTAGCTAACGGTTCACCTCTTATTCCGGTGTTAAATTTGGGATTTACCATCCTGCAGAATGATTTCATAGACACCTCTGAGTCAATCCTTTCTTTCTAAATCAGAATAACACAGTTACCAGCAGGCTTGACACCAGGTAAACGTTTGTAAAATGCCAGCTGGCCTAAGAGATTACACTCACTGGAGGGAATGTGAGTTAATGCCTTCTTGTCACCTCTGGCAGACATTTTCCTTACAGATTTCTGTGAACTTTTCCTCGTAGTTAAGAAAATTGGCCGGAGGCGGTCCTGTGTGAAATATGGACAGTCATTTCTCCTGCATTTGCTTGAAAAAGTATTTTCCTTTAAGGAAAACTGGGCAAACAGCTATTCTGATTTTGGCATTCTCAAAAATTTGAAGCAATTTTAAACATCCCTAACTTTTGCATAGAGCCTTTGGGCCTGTAGACTTTCTTTTTTTCATTTATTCATTTATTTATTCAGTCAAATTTCAAATATGGATCAGTTATCATTGTATGTGGTGTAACTAGCAGTGGATATACAGTTTTGTACTGAGGAGCTTAAAATAAAAATAGGGAGCTAAGATAGATATAGAGAAAATGATGGGAGAATGATTAAAAAGTGATCCCTACCTAAAGAAAGTTAAAAATATTAGTTAAAAATATCCTCTGCCAGGATAGGTATCGAGTGCTTAGAAAAGGTGCATAAAAATGTTATAAGGGTAAGACTGGTGGAAAGAGATGAAATTTAACCTGATTCTAAATGGACACAGATTACTGAGGAATCTTTTTAGCCAGACAAAAGGAAGGCCATAAGCAAAGGAATGGGAGTGGGACAAACTGGTATGTGAACATTTGAAAGAAGGAAGATTCATTTGATTAAGAGATAAGCAAGAAGAGGGCTTCCCTGGTGGTGCAGTGGTTAAGAATCCGCCTGCCAATGCAGGGGACATAGGTTCGAGCCCTAATCTGGGAAGATCCCACATGCCGTGGAGCAACTAAGCCTGTGTGCCACAACTACTGAGCCTGCACTCTAGACCCCGCGAGCCACAACTACTGAGCCCATGTGCCGCAACTACTGAGCCTGCACTCTAGAGCCCGTGAGCCACAACTGTTGAGCCCACGTGCCACAACTACTGAAGCCCGCACACCTAGAGCCTGTGCTCCACAACAAGAGAAGCCACCGCAATGAGAAGCCCGCTCACCACAACAAAGAGTAGCCCCTGCTCACCACAACTAGAGAAAGCCCACGCACAGCAACAAACACCCAATGCAGCCAAAAATAAAATACATGAAATAAATAAATTTTAAAAAAAGAGAGAGATAAGCAAGAAGAGATTCCTGAAAAGAATCAAGAAAGTATCATTGGAGAGATCTGTGTAATTGGGTATCTTGATATTATCCCTCTTCTGTGACCAACACATATGGTGTCTATAAGGAATTGTAAATGGATTTCAGTACAAGAGTTAACTTTCATGGCCTTTCACTGCCAAGGACTCTGCACCTGGTTTCATCATGAAAGAGCACAGTTATGGATTGATGATGTCTGCCATGGACAGGGAAAGGCAGCACATACAGCATTTATGTTCCATTATATACATTGGCATTTGATTGTATTCAATATAATTTTTTTTTCATTTGAAGTATAGTTGATTTACAATGATTCTGGTGTACAGCAAAGTGATTCAGCTTTACACACACACACATTTATTCTTTTCCCTTATAGGTTTTTATAAGATATTGAGTATAGTTCCCTGTGCTATACAGTAGGTCCTTGTTGTTTACATTTTATATACAGAAGTGTATATCTGTTAATCCCAAATTCCCAATTTATCCCTCCTCCCTTTTCCCCTTTTGTAACCATAATTTTGTTCTCTATGTCTGTGAGTCTATTTCTGTTTTGTAAATAAGTTCATTTGAACCATTATTTTTAGGTTCCACATATAAGTGGTATCATATATTTGTCTTTGTCTGACTTACTTCACTTAGTATGATAATCTCTAGTTGCATCCATGTTGCTGCAAGTGGCACTTCATTCTTTTTTATGACTGAGTAATATTCCATTGTGTGTCTATATATATTATATATATACATATATATATAGTATATATAATATCTTCTTTATCCATTTGTCTGTCGATGGATATTTAGATTGCTTCCATGTCTTGGCTATTGTAAATAGTGCTGCTGTGAACTTTGGGGTGCATGTGTCTTTTCAAATATGAGTTTTCTCTGATATATGTCCAGGAGTGGGATTGCCGGGTCATGTGGTAGTTCTATTTTTAGTTTTTGAAGGAACCTCCATACTGTTCTCCATAGTGGCTGCACCAATTTACATTCCCACCAACAGTGTAGGAGGGTTTCCTTTTCTCCACATCCCAATACAGTATTTTAGACATAGTGGGTTTTTTTCCCTCCAACTTAAAAAAAAAACAAGCATATGTAAGTAGGGCTGGTATTTACCAACATGCACTATTACACTATAACAATATTTATAGCTGGCATCCATTCAGATCAGATGGGTATCCACTCTCATTGTCCAGTGCCTGTGCCAGTCTTATTATGAAATATTTAAATATAATTTCTGAATATTTGTTGGATTTCTCCAAAAAAGATTACAAGTCCCTTGTGGCTGGTGAATACACTATGAAATTCTTATGAATCTTCACAGTACCCAGCTCAGTGATAAGCATATGGTAGATGCTCCATAAATACTTAGCAAGTGGCATATAATTAGATGGTAGGAAGTAGACACAGTCTGCCTTGGCAGAATATGACTGTCATTGGTCTCATTTCGCTCTGTAACGAGTAGTTTACCTAGCCTAATGACCTGTGAGGTACTTTGGTTATTTTCACAGCTGCAAAAGTCAGATTAAAGAATAGACCCAGAAACGGTCACAGCCCAACCCTGTGCTATTCATCAACAAAAGAGTGGACACAAGGCCAGTGCCCAGTGTGAAGATGCACCAAAACCCTGTCCTGGTCCCACCTCCTGTCAACGTGGTTTGAAAGTGGAGAGAGATTAGATTCTCGGGTGTGTTCGAATATTACTGCCCATCACCCACAAGCTGGACTGAGTTGTAGTCTTCGACAGATTCACAAAGGGCTTCAATTAATTCAGACTGAGATTTCCTAAGAGTTCTTCCTTTGATTAGTTTACTGTTTTCCATTAAAACAGATGCCTTTCTGTTTCCTTTTACTCAAGTACCATTTTCCTTTTTAAAAAAATTCAAAACCAACCAAACCATACTTTTCCCATTCTAGAACTACAGGGTAATTCTTGAAATCATTCTATTTCTTCTGGATGTTTGTGTCTTTAGAATATTTTTGAGATGATTAGACCCCCCTCTGTGGTCATTATTTAGCAAACTCTCCATTATTCCTCGCTTATATTTTTCTTAAAGTCAGTCCCTTCAGCCTTTAATAATTTGTCTCTAATTTTTCTCAACCTGTTCCAATTCTTCAAACTGTATATGGAGTTAAGGTCACTACACTGAACCCCAGTTCTTTAAAAGAAAAACATCACTTTCTTCTTCATTGTTCTGGGAAATCATGCATAATCTGTTGTCCAAGGTCATGTTGTCAAGTTAGTGTTATCCTGTATCTATGATTAGGAGCCTGACATGTCACGAGACATGTACCAGGAGATGTCAAATGTTACTTATATGGACCACGCAGAACTTGACTTTGTGGTTATTGAGACTTAGGGGGGGCAAGTATGCCTGTGCATTATTATGATACTTTTATCAAGTAAATTAACAGCAGAAAGAAGTTAAAGGGAAAATAAAGTACTTAAGGAAAATAAAAGATTTCAAAACTTGATACAATACAAACGCTGTTTGCATTTAAACGCTGGTTTGAATATTAATTCTTTTAAGTAAAATTTTATTCAATGTTAACTTAAATTGTAATTTACCTATAAGCTATAACATTGCATGTCCTTAAGTATTAGCTAATTTGGACTTGCTGCTGTTTTAGGGGTGATTTTTTTTCCCCATTAGTATGAATTCTCGAAGTTGATTGTCATCTAATCTTTATAACTGAGAAGGACCAACAGAGGTATTGATACCTTTCTGGGAAGTTCTCAGGAAAACTTCATGAGAAATCCCCAGCACAGAGTAGGCACTCAGAAACATCAACTCCTTTTCCCAAATAACCACTTCTTTTTATAAATCTGGATACAAAATCCAAAGCAGTTAGGTGAGTGTCTTGAACCAGTAATGGATGGACCAAATTTGAATCCAAGTCTTCTAACTCCTGGTCCAGCACTGCTTCTGCTGTATTCTCTACTTCTGTGTCCCAGATATAAGAGGCAAGCAAACCACCAGGACTAAAGGGTTGCTCTCTGTTCTCTGCCTTTTTCCTGTTGTTTTTTTTTTAGATGCTTCCTTCCTATAGAGGAGGGTCTGGAACTCCTGTCTGATAGCCTAGAACAGGGCAGCTGCTGATTCCAAGGGAACCATCTTAGCAGCGACAGCCACGTCCCCCCAGGAACCAACAGCAGAACTCTGTAGCCTGAGAGTGTGATAAGCAAGCAGCTATAAGATGCGATACAAAGACTGAAGGAAGTGACATCATAATTTACAGATTTGCCATGCTCTCCTCTACTCCGTGACACATAGAAATTGTAAAACAGCTCGGAGAGAAATATCATATGTTATATATTCATTAACATATTTGAAAAGTAAAGTAATATTCAGAATTCTTCTCCAGTCTTATGAGAGTCCCTTGAAGTAATGGGCCTCCTTTATTGATAGGAATTACTGGGTTAGAATTTGGTACAGTTGGGCTCAATTAAAAGAAAAAAAAAAAGAAGAAAAAAGAAAAATGAGGCCAAGTCATTTAGAATACTCCATTGCCACAAGATGGAACTTTATTAAAGCATTATAAGGTGTAATAGTTCCTCTAAAACTATAAATTTTTAGATAATTGCACAATCAGAGAAAATTCAGTTGGTCAAGTTATGGTAGTACTTTTCAGTGTTTTATAATACATTTACATTTTAGCCAATATCCTGCAGAAAACTGGTATATTTGGAAATAACAGAAAGCTTAACTTGTACAAAAAGAGAACATTTATTATAAGATAAAGGAGTGTCTTATGGGACTGGGGATAAGCCCACAGAAAAGAATTACAACCATGGTCGAATGCACAGGGGTCCTGTATTAAGCTGGACAGGCTGTTATTTTAGCTCCTGTCTCCTAATACAAAAATCTAAAAACTGGACAATTAACTGTCATTATGATTTCAGATTTGCTTTATCTGAATCTATGATGGCTATTTAATAAACACTGGCTTAAGCACCTCAGCTTTTACTTTTTCCCTCTGTTAAGTATTTAATGATCTGTAAATAAGCACTTGAGAAAATGCTACCTAAAGGGACCCTGTGCTCTTCTACAACATGAAAAATCTTTGTGTAATGTGAATGATTCGCCCTCTGATTTATATGTTTGCTCATAAGATGTTTAGACCCATGTGGTAAGCATCCTGCCCAATAACGTAAGAGGCTTGTTCCATGCAAAGAGATGTCACATTCTCCTACAGAAAAGTGTTGCTTTCTCCACCTCCTCAGTAATGGTCCTCTGGTCTTTTTTGGAGAGAACATCTAGCAAGCTGAAACCAGGATCCAGGGCTGTGGGAAACCTAGACATTTTTCTTTCCATCTTCATTCTCTGCTCCTCTGCTCCATTCTTTACCTCATTTACATGCTGACTTCCTCTGCTGCCCGGACCAATGGCTTCTTCATTCAAGAGACCAGTTATACCAAGTCCAGAATGAAATCTATTAGTTCTAATTCCAAATTCCTGGGAATTGTCTTAGGGAGAGGGTGGGAGGGTGGGGATGTTGAGAACATTTACCAGGAGAAGAGAGCTGGGGCAGATGAGCCAGTAGGGTCCACCACAGAAGGTTGGGCTTGGATGCGGGCAAAGGTTTGGAGATTACCTAATCTGGTTCTTCTAGGACAGTCTTTCTCAACTGCGTACTCATCCTCAGGTATCTTTCTGAGAGTGGAGTTTGAGAATCTCAAATTTTTAAAGGCCTTTCCTGGTGATTCCTATGCACTCTGAAGTTTGGCACTGTTTTAGAATATAGTCTTGAAAAGATTCTGTGAAAAGACAGAATTTCAAGTCAAGCATCTCAAGCAAGAGATCTAAGGCATTTGTCATAGCATTGGTATTACTCCTGGGCCAACGTCCCTCTCACTGGGGTCTGTATCTCCCAGTTTTGTGAGATCAGTAGCATATACTAGAGCCATGGTAGGTTCCAAAGGCCTTGATGGGCATGGCCAATGGTTCCTGGATGATTTTCAGTCAGCTGGTAAGAAATTATTGAGTGCAGGTGGTAGTTAAATTCTGTATTTTTATTGTTTCTAGGTTCTAGTCGAATGGATTTTTAAAAAACTTATTATTTGGAGTCGTAGCAGAAGTTTATTATTAAGAGTATGCCCATCAATGGTTATGAAATCAGGAAGATTGTTTAATATCACTTGTCTTTATTGGGAACTGTTAGCAAAGTAAAAATACAATAACACTTCTGACCTTCTCCCCTCAACCAGAAAAGCAAACAAACAAGGACAATTTATCACTTTATTAGAAACTAGAGAAGAAATGGTACCTAATTTAGAGCACCTACTATTTGCCAGACACTGCTAGGGTGTATTGTGTGCATTATTACATTTAACCCTCATAACTCAATGTGGTAGCTATTATTATTTCTTACTTCAGCAAAAAAGGGTGAAACTTGTGAGATTAGCCTCAAAAAATACAGACGGCATTAGGGCTGGGCACTGAATCTAGTTTGGAATAATTCCAATGCCTGAGCCTTTTATGTCATATAATGTCAACATAACAGAAGCAGCTATGGGTAAAAATGAACCCTCCTTGTTTCTAGTCAAACCCTATCATTCTTCAAGGAGCAGCTCCAATCCCACCACTTCATGCAGCCCCTCCCTGGCATTCCTCAGAATTTTTTTCTTGGCACAAGTCATTTAATACTTATAAACATATTTTTATCATTTTTTTCACATTTTAGTATTTCTGAAATTGGGATGGAGGCATCTTGCCAGGGGTAGAGGATCATAGCTTGCCAGTGCTTTTTTTCTTCTTTCTTAATGGTACAGAAAATTAAGGTTCCTCTTAAACTTGATGGCATCTTAGACTCAATGAAATATGGTAGACGTTGCTTTGATATTTAACGGTCTGGACGTGTCATATTGAGATTATGTAAAAATAGTATAACCGTAGCATAAATAACTATGGCAGAACTAGTGTTCGCAAACATCCACATGCTTCCCTACTTCCGGCAGCTTCCCTGAAATCCAGTTGGGCCCGTGTGACCAAATCTGGCCAATGGATCCTGAACAGTGACACGTCTCACCCCGGGCCAAGGCAGTTAAGTGCTGGTGTGCTTCTTCTATCTCTCTGTCCCTGCCACAGCAAACTTAGGAGCCAGTAGATAGTAAACACTTATTTAACAGATTTAGGGTAATATATACTCACGTGATAAGTGGACCATGAAGCCTCCTTCTGCTGAGTTTCTACTAAGCGAAAACCCATTACTTTATATACCTGACATTTTAAGTAGCAGCCCTGGGGTGCGGCCCCTTGTTCCTTTTCCTCTCCACGAACTTCATTACCGGTGCGCTCAGCTAAACGTCTACAGGCAACATTCCTTTATAATAAAAGGGTCTGGGGATGGGGGGCAGAAATAACCTTAGAAAGAGGAACACAGGAAAAACGCATTGGATTTCTAGTATCTAAAGTAAAGTTCAAAATGTAAGGCTCTTCCTCCAAACTGGAAATATTTTCAGCCTAGGCCCGCTTGCTTCTTGAGAAGGCTTCAGGACTGACAAATCTCTAGAACAAGGTAACTCTCCAGTTCCCATCCTTTTCAGAAGGCAATTCTGAATTTACTTTTTGTATTGTCTCAGGACAATCCTGTTTGTGAACATGCCTCACGGTATCAACCTGAATTTCCTGGATCTGAAAAAAGTGAAGAGAAAGACTGTTTGCTTTTATGTAATCAGATTCTCTGGAATTTAATCCTATATCCTATTTATGGCTGAGCCAGCCATTCAAAATTAAAATGAACCTTTCATCCATGTGTATCATAAATGGGCATTTATCAGGATTATTTGATTTTGCAATCCATCTGAAGACGTAACCTGAATTTGTTTTCTTTCTGTTTCACTATGTAATTACCATGCAACAATAACAAAAGTGACATGTTTGAAGAACAGATAAAATGCTGTAAATTGGCCAGTAATGGTGATATTTCCTCATCTTCTGAAAAACCCATTTATTCTCTCTCTCAACAAATCAAGGCATTGTCAGCCCATCCTCTTCGCGTGGCCAGAGGGGCTCCACCAATTTCTAGATGTAAGTGAGTCCTGGAATGCAGATGAGGGCGACTAACCAAGGCTTTCAGCGCAGGCAGCTGGTTTTTGCTTGCCTCAATTTCTAAATCATCCATAATGGGGCCAAGACCTCCCACGCACTAAAAAGAGCGAGCTGACATGCTGGACAAACTGTTAATTTTTTCCTGAAGAAGCTGCTATATTGCACATCTGTCACTGCGGCGCGCAGACAATTACTCAGTGAGCGGGGAAAAAGAATCTGCTGCTTGTTTCTAGCTGAGTTGTTAAGGGACATAATGGAGAAACACAACGGGACAGGAGTCAAATCACGTGGGTTTCCTGTGTGCTCGCGATTGTTGCCTCGTTTTGGAAGGTTGTCCCGTGATATTAAAATAGGGGAAGTAGACGAACATGTGTGGAAAGAAATCAGGAGTGATGCAATTAAAGGTGAGGTGTATAAAGATGCGGGAGGGGCAAGAACCAAGCCTTATAGATTCCGGACCACACTGCTGACTGCTGAGAGCCTACAGACACGATGGTCGTTGTTTTACAAATATTGTGGTTTTGTACTTGAAATTTCACAATTTTAATGTGCGCTGTAAAGTGCTTCACATGCACTTAAACAATTGTTTTGTAAACTCTGTACCTCTTACCTGCAGCGTGGATTATCTATAGTTTCCATAATCAATTATAGCCATCAACAAAGAACTTTAGAATTAGATTAGCCACACAGGTATCTAATGGAACCTTAATTCCGCGCCCACCTCCCCAACTCATTTGCTCATCAAAACTATGAAATTCTGGCGTTTGAAGAAATTCACTTCAATAAGCAATATAAGAATTTGTATATATAAGTATATATATATATATATATATATATACATACTTATATATATAAAATATATATGTATTAAGTATATAATGAACTCACATACTATTTTAAGTATATAATGAGTTTGTATACTATTTCTCATCCTTTCTGCTTTTATTAAAGAATGCTGCCTTTAGGAAGAAATAAACATTTCCTTGAAATTTAATAGGAAGATGAAAACAGGTAGAAAATAGGTTTGATTGTTCTTTTTGCTTGGGATGCTATCATAATACAGTCTTGTCTTTACCATCTTAGAGCTGAAACATCAAGTATTATACACAGATTTAAAATGCTAGTAATTTATTTTGAGTATTCAAACTAAGGAAAAAAAACAACTAAGGAAACACAAAAATTGCCTTCAATTGTTACCTAACTTCATCCTCGAAAGGTTAAAGAGTAAACACGGGACATTCTGATACTGCAACAGGAATGAGGTCGGTGAATCTGAGAATGATTTAAACTCTCTGACAATTCAAAGACAGAAGACGACTCTAATGTACAGATAAGACCAAAAGTGGCAATAGTAGATCATACTCCTGGTAGTTAATGGCACTGACTCGCTAGAGCCAAATCTGGATCTACTTAAAATGTCAGGTGTGTAAAGTAATGAGTCTTTGCCTAGTAGGAACCCAGCAGAAGGAGCCTTCATGGTCCACTTGTCAGTTGAGTATATATTACGGCAAGCCTGTTAAATAAATGAGTATTTAATACCTATTGGATTAAAAAAAAAATCCACATACTCTAGCAACTCACAACTCAGTTTTTTGGGAGAAAAGAAAATTTTATCAACATAGTGAGATGCTTTCCTACAGCCAACAGAACTCAACGTTTTAATGAGTATTGTAAAATATTTTTAAAATCCAGACAGGTTTCTGAGAGGTACAATTTCCCAGAAGGAAATGGAGGGACTGTAACACATATGGTCCTGATGGATATTTCAAGTGTCAGAGAGAATTTGCACTCGCTACTTTAGAATCAGAATCTCTGAGTGGAAAGAGACCCTAAGCCGGTTAGTCTAGCCCAGTTTCAGAGAAAACAAACAAAACCAGGAAAATGTAGTAGAACAGGTCGCAATCAGCTGTGAATAAATGAAATCAAATATATTTACCAATTGTTTTTCTCTAAAATTTTTTGGAAAATGTTGACATTTTCCAGGGTTTAAAGATTAACAATGAATTTAACTGCACTGTTTGATGTTGTCAATGGGTAGTAATTAAAAAAAAAAAATTAAAGTCCTTTAAACTCTATTTTTTATTACTTTTAGAAGGAAACATTTAAAGCACAAAGACAATGACTGCTTATAAATAACATTCTCAAACATTGTGTTTATTCTTTCATTCTTTGTTGTACTATTAATATACCTTTCTACTAAAAGAAAAAAATCCAAAATATTCTTTGCTAAACAACTTCATTTTACAATACCAATTTAGGTCACTTTTTTTTTTTTTTAGAAAGACAGAGTACAGGAGGAAATGGTTTTAAAAGGCATGTCAACAGTGATTTTTCTCTCTCATGAAATATCTGCTCAAAATGAAAATATATTGAAGAGAAGCAATTGTCAGTTCAATTAATTGCAAGAATATCAATTCACAATGCTAAAATAAGAATATTAATAAAATGCAATTATTTTGCCATCATGTCTGTATATGGCACACATATGTGCCCTGTAAACATACCTATATGTATACATTAGGCATATCTTTAACCCTACTTGTCTTAACTTCTGTTTGATAGCAACAGTGTGTGTTATAAAATCTATGTTTTAAAATGCAGAGACCAATTAATTGGTAAATTTTAGTTAGCAACGGATTTTCTTTTAAAGGGGTACTATATAATTAAAAAAAGCAAATAAATTTGAGGGGGGAACATAGCCTTTAAAATTGTATTTGGGGAGAAAGAAGGAAAAAAGGAGGGAAGGAAGGAAGGAAGGAAGGAAATGACCCCAACACACAATCTGGTAAATATCAAGTATAACACGTATATAAAGGCAAAACGTTGAAGTGCTAATGTAGCCACACTCACTCTCTCTCGGCTACTGCTGGGACTGGATAATTTGGCTAGTAGTGGAAGAGACCAATGTACTCTCTAAAATTTTTAGTACAAGCAATTAATTTGATATGAGGCTTTAGATACTGTAGAAGAGTTGGCTTTCTGAAGAAGAGAAAAATCTAACCACCTTTTTAAGGAGATATGATTGATACATTCTAAAGGATGAATTCCTTTGGATGCTTTGCGTTCTATGGGCATAGGAACTGGTAAAAATTAACTATAACTCTCTATAAAACATAAATTAGTGAACTTCATATCTTAAAAGATATTCGACTTACATTACAAATTGCATTTTTCAATTGTGTTTATTTCTCCGATTCAGTTCAGGTCCAAGCAGAACTTCAGGTGTGCCTTGATTTTTCTTAAATTTCCCTGAAAGGTGAAGGGATGTATGTGCTCCTGGTGCATGTCTGTGTGAGAGCAGAGGGGGGATGCTTGGGATGTTGCCACCTCTCTGCTTTGAGTACTGATTCACGTATTCTGTACAGTTAAACACTTCCATAGGATAAGAGATGTTTGAAATCCTCTGTGAGTCACAGAGAGGGCACTAGATGTCAAGATTGAGACCTTTCTTCTATCAGGGGAAAATATAAAGATGAATCGTTTTGGGGGGCTGAGTTAGAGAACACCCAAGCTCAGTGATATCTTAGAGAAGGTTTGCTTCGGAAGGTTGGTACCTGTCCAGGAGGACAAGAAAAAGTATTCATACAGCTGCAATATTTAGTTACGGAGTTCCCCCGTGACAGCTGGTATATATGGTCTGTTCTTCTTCACTGTGAGGGTTAGAACATGGTAAAGTGAAAAAGAACAGTCAAGTCCTTAGGAATTTAGGATCAATCAGTCTCACAATAATCTCATTGTGTGTTATCAGTGGTTCCACATTTGGCTTTTCAAAATTCTAGGATTTTAGAAGATCTTCAGGCAATGCAATTAAACAAACAAACAAACAAAAAGAAACTTTCGAACAGATCCTAGAGCACTGTATACTACCATAAAGAAGTTTTAAACTGGAATATAGACAGTTTTGCCCCTTACATAGATAGAATGAGTAGTCAACAAAACCCTTTTTTTAAAAATGGCGAATTTCCAGGTAACAAACTTGTAGAAAAGAATCACACAACAAGGTTACTTCATCCAATAAGAATGCTCACCTGATAGCCTAAGAAGAGCATACGAGCAACTCACCTGGTAGTCTATAGTCCCCTAACCAACTTGTCCTTTTACCACGATACTCCTAGGAAAGAAGATCATTCGTAAAAGGAACGCGTACTTAAAAGGAAATCCGGCAAACCGTTAGGCCTTTCAAATAGCAGGCTGAACTTCCTCTCCCGAACTGGCAGTGTTTTCTTTAGGGGACCACCTGGGACAGGTCTATTACATGCACATGCTCCTCTCTCCCCTTTAAAAAACTCTTGGGGAGTGACAAATTTCCAAAAGCCTATTAGAGAGGAGCCCAGAGGAATTTTATCACAGTAACACAACTCTGTATGATACCATAATGGTGCAGACATGTCATTATTTGTTTGTCCAAGCCCATAGAACGTTCAATACCAAGAGTGAACTGTAATACTAACTGTGGACTTTGGGTGATTTTGATGTGTCAATGTAGGTTCATCAATTGTAACAGTGTCCCACTCTGGTGAGGGAAGTTGATAACAGGGAAGGCTGTGCATGTGTGGGAGCAGGGGCTTTGTGAGAAATCTCTGTACCTTCCCCGTAATTTTGCTGTGAACCTAAAACTACTCTAGAAAAACAAAGGTTGAAAAAAAGAAAAACATTAGAAGGGTGATTCACGTGAGTTATCTTGGCCTTCACTCAACCAACAAAGGCCATTATAAAGAGAATATTATTATTAGTCCTTAATAATGAAGATAACTAATCAATATCTAAACTAAGAGCAATTTAGAATCTCTGACCTTAGGAAGCAGATGATTCCCATATAACAATACGAGGCACAAAGTAAAAATGACTTGTTTTGCTTGGTTTGAACGTAACTGCTTAGATGTTAGAAAGGGTGAATCAGTACCATTCATTTTTTGTTCACCTTGTATATGGGCTGGACCATTGCCAGAAATCTGAATTCTTGGGAGAGCCACTTAAATCTTCGAATAAATTGAGTCGATATTCTAACTTACTCTGATGGTTAAAATTTAAAATCAGTTTACTACAGTTGAGTTGATCTTAAAAAAATATCAACCTTTGGGAAGAAAAGAGGTAGAAGGAAGTCTAGATTAATGGAATTTACAGTTCAGTCATGGTGAATTTAAAAAATATTTTCCTTTCCATAATTATTTTATGTTCTAAATGAGGTAAAATTTATAAAATCTGCATTAAAGTCATGTTGAGGGCACTCTGGTGATCACAACGATGAGGTTTATTTTTGTCGACATGTCAGAGGGAAACATTAATTGCTGTTTGTCAACTGTGAACTTCATACTACACTGTCCAAGGATAGACAATGGGTGTCACCCTGTTAGAGAATCCTAACTAAAAAGCCATATTCAAGGAATATGAAATTGGCCAGCCTTTCAAACAAAGATGTGCTTAGGACTTCACTGATGTGATGATAGGTGTTTTCAGTTACAACCGACAGGGCTGATGTGAAACACAATCCTTTCCGGCTAATCCCATTTTAGAAACATGTGGGCATGCTCAGTTGCCAGGGCATTGAGCACACACATGAATGAATCAAGCTAAAGCATCAGAAATTATTGACATACAAGATCAAAATAAATAAGAGAAATTGAGCTGTTCTTTACACCTAGAATGTAAATCGCTGAAAATTTTTAAAAGGTAAAGGTTTTTACTTTAGCACCATGAATTGCAATGGAATCCCATTTCTATCACTGTGGCAGAACTGTACACAGCTAGGAAGCTAGAGTGACAAGTTTGAGGCTTTGATGTTAGATTTCGGCTTCAAAAATAGAAGCTATGTTGTAATTTTAGAACAATGGGATACATAGAGCAAATACAACTGGTAAAACATCTCTTCTTTGCTTTTCTTCTTAGGCGGATTTTCCTGAATTGGAGGCAGTGGTTGTGGGGATGCTTTTTGGTAGAGGAAATCCAAGTCCTAATCCTTTTGGCCTCTGCATGGCTTGAATCGGCTCAGCGATCCCCTTGCCATCTCGTCCGAGACCTGACCCAGGTGTCCAGCCCATGTTCTGGAGCATTCGATTTCCAATGTTGTTTTCTAGGATTGGCTGGGCGTTTTCTCCTACAAATCCTAAAATTAGAAAATGACAAAAAAAACAAACAAACCCCAAAAACCACTGTTATTTATGAACACAAGTGAAGAGCCTCTTAGGCTAAGAACACCACATTTTCCTAAGTTTTTCTTTCAACCAGGTACCCAGGAGGGTTGTTGATTCACCTTTGGATAAGGAGCTTGCTGTAGTAGAGGGATCAATGAAAAAAGGGCCTTGGTTAGTTTCAGCTCTACCACTTAGTAGCTGATTAAGTTATTTAACCTCTTTGGGCTCCTGACTTCTCATCTGTAAAACAGGCAGAACACAAAGCCATCAAAACTCAACTACCAGGTCATATCTTGTGGTTACTCTTCCTTGACAATTAAAGAAGTGATCATCAAGCAACTAACATTAGAGATTGTGTAGGAAGAAAAGGGGTGAAAGTATGCTAAAACCACCTTTGTTTTAGTGAGAACATATTCAGTACGGTCTCCTGTAATGGGGCTTCCCCAAAAGTCTGTTGTAGAACTTTGAGGGATATAGTATTTGCCCACCATTCCGTCCTGAGGGCTCCAGGGATAAAGATGTTTCCAAAGGTCTGCAGGATGCCTGTGGCATACCAGCTCAGTCGTGGGTCCAGCATGTTTCTGCTCTGAAATGTGGGCTATGTTTTCCTAGACAGTCTGAGGGTTGAAATGAGCAGTTGTTGACAAAATCACTCACTACTCTCCAAGGCTTGTGAGTCAGATGTCTCTTTGGTACCAACCCACGTGCTCCCTGCACCCTTTCCCATCATCATCCATCTTTCCTCCCTGATTTGGGATTATGACGGCACCTTCTACCTCACCTCACCACCCCCCTCCCCAAAATTGGGATTCTCTGTCCTACTCCTTCTCTAAGATTGTGTTTAGGATGGTGATACAAGGCACAGAAGGCTCCTTAAGCACCAGTAACAATAACAAAAAATATTATCTATGGGACCGCAGCACATAGAGTTCTATTTCTTGACCTGGGTAATGGCTACACTAATGGCCAATTTATTATTGTGTTTTAAAACTGTATCTACACATCTCGATGTATTCTCTGGTATATGTATCTCACAGTAAAAAAATAAAATAATAATAAAGAAAAGAAATGTCAGAGTTGAACTAACAGTATATTTAATCTGGTAATTTGTATCTGGCTTTCTGGGGAATAGCGAGTGGGTTGTTCCTTGTGATTCTAACTTACAGAAGGAAATTGCAAATAGAGATGAGTTTTATAACCGAAACTGATGAGTTTTATAACTGAAACTATAGAGTAATCATCAGTTGATTTTTGCAAGACCTTTACCAAACATTTTGATATTCTCAATCTTCAGTACATTTTCTGACTGAGAATAGAATACACTGTTGCCATTTGCTGTCATTATAGGGAGTGAGAACTGGGTTACCACAATAATGAGTTGGTTTTGGATTTGTCAAATTGGTTCTTAGCTCATTGAAACAAGTATCTTAACACGTAATAGAAAAAACCGGGCTTCCCTGGTGGCGCAGTTGTCGCTCAACCACTCGCTATTGGTCGCTCAACCTCCTTTTATGAGATTAAGACATGGGAGTGGAACAGCTCAGACTCAGCACAGCATCCGACAACCATAATTTCCTTTTCTTTTGTTCCTAGCAGTGCTAAATCCTTTAAGTCCTTTCCTGGGAGGCTCTCCTCCTGCTCGGGCAATTTTAGCAATACAGAACCTCCTAACCCTTCCGCAAGCTCCTGCTCCCAGCCCCCTTGATGCTGGATCTCTTATATCTATTACAGCTGAGTCGGTCCTTTCCCCTCAAATCTTCCAAAGTGTACTGTGGATGGTAGTTCACTGGTGTAATTGGCTCAAGAGATGAAAATCTTGTATCGGTCTCTCTTAGCTGCTAATCTATCCAGCTGACTGCAAGCCTAATTGGCACCTTGTTTAGTAATTTGGCTCCTAAAGTGTTGTATTGATGTTGGATAAACAGCCAGTGGAAGGGGAGGTGACACATGCTGCTTCCCACATAACAGCTAGTGCCTTGCTTCAGTCCCGACCCTGCTTTCAGAAGGCTTGTAATGGCTTGTGCTCATTCTTTCTTCCCATCCATCCTCTTTCCCCATTACTTTACTAGCCAGCTGAAGAGCAGGATTATTGTTATTATTATATGTGACGTTATTAGAATTGCAATTTATAATACTGTCCTCTGTTCTCAGTAACTAATTTAGGGACATGGGTTTTTTGATTGCTGTTAAGAAAAGAAACAGCATTGAGCACAGTTTGGGATGTGAGAAAGTGGTAGGTATTACTACCTTTTGTCAAATGTTTTAATTATTTCTTAACATAGGAAAGCCTAATTCAGACCATTCTACATTTTATCTGCAATATTTCAGACATTTTTCATGGGAATTTTGTTAAATAAAATCAGTTCAAATAGATAACTGCTTAAAAATACAAGCCACTTTTTAGAAAATGATATGTAAAACTAGTTTCTTGGTTTGTTTTCTTTTTAAAAAAATTTAATTAATTAATTACTTAATTGGCTGCGTTGGGTCTTCCTTGCTGCAGGCGGGCTTTCTCTAGTTGCGGCGAGCGGGGGTTACTCTTCGCTGTGGTGCGTGGGCTTCTCATTGCGGTGGCTTCTCTTGTTGCAGAGCACGGGCTCTAGGTGCGTGGGCTTCAGTAGCTGTGGCACGTGGGCTCTGTAGTTCTCGCTTGTGGGCTCTAGAGCACAGGCTCAGTAGCTGTGGTGCACAGGCTTAGTTGCTCCGCGGCATGTGGGATCTTCCTGGACCAGGGCTCGAATCCGTGTCCCCTGCATTGGCAGGCAGATTCTTAACCACTGCGCCACCAGGGAAGCCGGATTTTTTTTTTTTCTTAAGTGATGAAAACTTTGCATAGTAGGGAGTGAAAGACATGGTCAGTATTGACATGTCTGGAGAAGGGAGTGTTTTTATTAATAGATGTTTTGGTTATACAGAAACATTTTTTATGGAATGATTGTATATCAAAGAATAGTGTTTTCAGAGAACTAAAGAAATCTTAAAATAAAACTGTATTGTTCTGAAGGCACACAGGGATGTTTGTTGCTATAATATGATCAGGACCATTTATGGTCTACTTACTACGTACCTGGCATGTGGTTTAATTGCTAGGCATGTGACATTCGTTATCTCCATTCCTCATAACAGTTGTGCAGGGGGGAATTATAATGGGCCTCAGAGAGATGAAGTACTTGACCATTACCACATCCTAAGCTAAGATTCAAACTTCGGTTAAGCTTACTCTTAAAGCCTACACACTTGCCATTACCTACACTGCCTCCCTATGAGCATTAATGGCAAATAAACAATTTTAGTGGAGATGATGTTCCAAACCATTAAAGAAAATTAATTGGGTTACATGTTAATTGCAATATTAACTTCTCTCAATTTGCATTTGGACAATATTCAACATAGTACACACATTGACATACTTGGATAACTTAAAATATAATGGTGCAGCTCTTAGAGATTACCAGTGCTTCTGTAGCCATCATTTCTTTTGATCTTCTGTAGCAACCTGAAAGGTTATTATTGACTCCACTTACAGAAGAAACTGAGGTTTAAAGAGGAAATGCACCTGCCCAAAGTCAACTAGTCAGAAAGTGCCCCAGTTAGAACTTGAATTTAGGACATCTGAGTCTTAATGTTACCCTTTCACTGAACATTGATCTTAAAATATTCTATCACCATTCGTTTCTATTATGTCATTTCTTCTGCCACATTTCCCCAAATGACTGAGATTTTAATATATCCATAAATTTCAAACTCCTGGAAAAAAACTGCTAAACTAGCATAGCAAGTCTGTTTGAAGAGTGTTTCAACTTTTTCCGATATTTAAATGACAATTTATGTTTTAGTTGTATTTATTGTAAACAGCATATACTGAATCTTGTTCTTTTATTCATTATGATAATCCTTGAATTTAATTGATACATTTACTCCATTTACATTTATTGTGATTACTGATATATTTGGATTATTTTTACACTATTATGTAATGCTATTTACCTTGCTTTTTCTATACATTTTTGTTTCCTCCTTTCTGGCATCCATTGCTTGCTTATACAGCTTGAAAATTACATATTATATTTCTATTCTTTGGATGATTACTTTTAAACGTTGACATGCATACCTGACATTATTCCCTGACATTTTACATATTATTGTTGTCCAGAGTTTTAGCTCCATCTTACTTTTATACACCCAGATTAATCCTCTTTATGGTCATTGTCACCATCATCATTATTACTTTTATACATTCAATGTAAGTTTAGTTTTATGCACGTTTAACAATTTCTTTGCTCCCAACTCCTTCTTGATTTTTATTTTCTTTTTTCATGGATTCCATTTTCTTCTGCATGAGTTATTAAATTTAGTAATGATGGGTCTTTACCTGAAAATGTCTTAATTTCATCCTCACTCTTGGGAAATAATTTAACTGTACAGAAAACTCTATGATGATTCAGTTATTTCATCTCACACTTTGAAAATATTCTCTAATTTTCTGATTGCTCCGTTCTTTTTAAGTTTGTTGCCAGTGTAATTTCATTCCTACGTAGGTTATATCTTTTCTCCTTGGTTGCCCTTAAGTTCTTCTCTTTGTCTTTGGTGTTCTAAAGTTTTATTACAGTGTGTCTAGGTATGACTATTTATATTTACAACTTCTCGATAGACTTGTACTTTTTGAACATGAAGATTCAAGTTTTCTTCATTTTTAAAAATTCTGCCATTTTCATTGAATTCTTTCAACATTCTCCTGGAATAGTGCACTTCCCTATTCTTTCTACTTTTTCTGGAAGTTCTATTGTATTAGACATATATTGAACTGCATGCTCCTTCAAGTACTTTGGCTATTCTTTTATATTTTCCATATTTTTATCCCTCTGTGCTTCTTTTAGGTAGTTTCTTCAGATCGCTCTTAAAACTCAGGTTTTTTTTTTTCCAGCTGTATCTAATGTGCTGTTCAACCCATCCAGTGAGTTTATAATTCTCAAGATATTTTCATAATAAATAAAATAATCTCAAATTTCTACTTGGTTCTTTATCACATCTGTCTTTTCTTTTTTCAGTTATTCCTCTTCGCTTTGAATCTGTTTTAATAACGAATTCTTTTAGTTTTGGTTTGTGAGGTCATCTTCAGTAGGTTTTCATTTGTGGTGGTTCTTGAGACTTGGGGTTGAAGGTGTGTACCTCTAGAGTGGTTTTGCACTTGCTTCAAACACCAGTTTTTATGCTAATTTTTGGCTTGGTGTCATTTTAAACTAGAAACTCATATGTGAAGGTAGGCTCTTGGTTACAAATCTTCACAGAGTTTTCTACTTGGAGCCTAGGTGGAAACCAGATTCTTAATTTTCCTGTGCTTGTGGGTGAGTTTTGTTTCTAGTCTGCCCTGTCCTGAGGATAGAGCTTGTCAGACGTTCTGGCTTGATAAGGAGCCTTACACCAGCTCCCCGGCTTGCCTCTCTTTCCATGAGGGCACTAACCAAAAAGCCTCAAGGCTTCCAAGACTGGCATAGGCATGGGGGTGCTTGGGACCATTTCTCTCTTTCTTTCCTGCAGTCTCAGCTATGCATCTAAAGGAGGTGGTTTCACATATTATTCAGCATGTCCAGGTATTCTGTGGTTTGAGCACTTTCTCATTATTTAGTCTTTCGTATTGTCAGGAACAGCAATTATTTTCTATCTAACATGTGTGCTTACCTTCTTAAGTGTTTCTTGTATCATATGACAATGGAGAGCTGTTTAAGACTCTACTGAGACACATGACTGAAAGGTGGTTCATACATCCAAGAGGGAGAGAGTTACATACTTCCTAGGCTTTTGCAATATGTTTAGATATAGCTTGGTTTCAAAATGAATAACAACAATCCCACCTGCCCCCAACTAAAGTCTGCTTGTTTTAAAATCCTGGAAGAGATAAGATAATCTACAGTGGTCATACAGATCCAGTGATAAAAGAAAATAAAAATAAAAAATATAGGGGACTTCCCTGGTGGCACAGCGGTTAAGAATCCACCTGACAATGCAGGGGACACGGGTTTGATCCCTGGTCCGGGAAGATCCCACATGCCGTGGAGCAACTAAGCCTGCACGCCACAACTACAGAGCCTGTGCTCTAGAGCCCGCGAGCCACAACTACTGAGCCCATGCGCCACAACTACTGAAACCCACGCGCCTAGAGCCTGTGCTCCGCAACAAGAGAAGCCACCACAATGAGAAGCCCGCGCACCGCAACAAAGAGTAGCTCCCCTCGCCCCAACTATAGAAAGCCCGCGTGCAGCAACGAAGAGCCAGCACGGCCAAAAAAAAAAGAGGTTAACATGGTAAATTTAAAATATAATTATTGATAAGATAAATTTGGACAACTGAAGAGACATAGCACCTTGAAAAGGAGCTTGGTTACATCAAACATATCCTGATTATGTTCAGTATGACTTAAAAGCACACCTTTTAAAAACCTTCACCCATTATGATTTACAATCTGCCTTTATTGCCTTCAATCTTCATAAAGATTATTTTATTATTGAAATATCAGTAGGATGCAGAGGAGAAGTCACAAAAAGCTGTGATGTAACCTCTTGCTAAGAACTTGCATGCCCACAAAGACACAGTTATGCTGGAGCAATATCTATACTGAGATATTGAACTTCTAATTTAAAATGTAGAGAAGAAAGTCTACTACTTATGATGAATACTTTCCCTAGGATAATATTTCAATAGAAAGCAAAATAGTAACAGCAAATACTAATTGTGGATAACAATGAATTTAGTAATACGTAGTGGACAAAACATTTTTTAAAAAATGTGGTAACCACAATATCTCAATAAACATACTTAAATCTTTTTAGTATCAAATCCTCAGTAAGCTATGACTTCTACCAAAAACACAAGAGCATAACCAACATTGCTGACGGCCTTTTAAAAACGTGTTAATAATATTCCTATTTTGCTCACTGCTTTTCTTCACCTTTACAGATGACATTTTTCAAACTATAAAATGCGTTCTCCTGCAAACCTTCTTGCTTCAACAGTTCTCAGTTTTATAATAGTAAATCTACATTCTTTGCTACTGAGACCTCCACTATCTTTTGGTATGTGACTTTGAATGAGGCAGAGAACAAGCCATAAGTTTAAAAATCAATACCTAACCTTATCAATATTCATTTTACTTTGTCAATACAAAATACGAAGGTGAAAGGGCAGTAAATAAGCTAAAGCACTGAAATAAATTCGGTGTTCCTGTCACAATTAATAAATGTTCAACCGATAACACTGCTGGCTAGTCTATAGCCTTACTTAAATTATGCTTCAGTGTTATTGTTACAACAGGGTGAGTAAAATTTTCAATACACTAGCAGGTAAAGATGATCAGATTTTGGGTTATTAATTTCATAGGGAACTTTAAATCTTTAAAAATATTATTTATTATGGATACAGTATATAACTGTTTATCTTTAGCATCTTAAATTGTTGTATAAACACAGTTTGGGATTATAAAGTGCCTAATTATAGTTTTCTGATAAACTTTTGCTAAATCTTTTCTAAATCTGCTATTTGATGACATAATATTTCATATATAAATCAGAGGGGATCATCAAACAATATTCAGACTGTCAGCCTTTTAACTCTCATTCCTGATTTCAAATCAGAAAGTGTTACCTTCACCTGTCTTTTTCCAGCTTAGATTGAATGTTGACTAAAGGTAGAAGGAACTGTGAAAACACATCTCAATTCAATGTGTTTTTTAGGTCTATAAGGGCCTATAAAATGGCAAGAATAGTTTCTTGAAAATAATTCTACATGCTAACTCAACTTTGGAAGCTTATAAAGATAAGATTCTTTGTTATGTGATTAACTATATTCCAGAGTTTGAAAACTATAATTTTTGGAGACAAGATGATCTAGGATTCATAAGCTTATTATCAAAGTGTATTTATGCAAAAGCATTTCTTACTTGAATTTGGAGAATAATCTTCACCTTAGAGTTGATTCATTTGTATTGGAAGATATTCTTTTTAAAACTAAGGATTTTTAAGTAACCTCGTTCTCTTCCTCTTTGAGAGGAACGGTTATACATGGATTGTAAAAATGCAGCAAAAATGAGTAACCTAATTCTCCTACTCCAATACTATTTGATTAATTACAAAAATGCATTAAATTTCTATGAGTTATGTTCTTTTAGGTAAATAATCTAGTAATAGAATTGAAATCTTGAGTCTTAAGAGAATCACTGAAGTTTTGAAATACAACACTTGGAATATGCTGGTGTAAGCTTATGAATGTTTTAGGCTAAAGTTTAATGTTTATACCCATATGCTGTAAAAATGATTTCCTCTGATGCTACTGAGTTTCATCATCAAAATCACCCTGTAGAAATAATCACATTATGCTCTCCCCAACCATTATGCATTTTCCTTCTCACTTCACACATGTTCAGAGTGTTAGGACCTGACCCTGATATTCTCTCTTCCTTATTGCGGGCTCTGAGGTGCTTTAGTCACATTCCTAAGATTGTTCTTGTACTATTTCTGCCACCAGTGTTTGAATCATTGAAAGATAAGAGAATTCAGGGGACCATTCAACTGGAATGGGAATATTAAAGAATCCTATACTTGCCTTATGAAAGATTTGAGGAACTTATGACATGTATTTGATCTAAAAGTAGCTATATGTTCCTGTATATAGAGATGTATTACAAGTGTTGCAATGAAAGTTCTGTATTTCTACACAGCAAATTTAGATAAATCTTTTATGGCACTTAAGATACATAATAGTCTATATAAATATAAATAAATTATGTAATAGTCTATTTATATATAAATAAAGATATATATATAATTGCATAAGACACATGGAATAAGACGGTCTTTACATATATATTCTTACAGAAAGGCCATATGTATGTTATGAAAAGATCATGAGTTTAGGAGTCATGCAGACATTGGCTTGAATCCTCCCTTTGCCCTTCAATCATTCTGCCTTCTTAGGTAGCTAAGAAGACCCTAACACATGTCTGAATCTTCATTTTATGGTGTAAAGTGAATGATTGTAACACCTAAGTCATCAAGTTGTTGCAAAGATAAAATAAGGTTTTGGTACATGGTAGGCACCCAGTAAGTGGTAAATATTATTCTACATGAACACAAACACATTCTGCACACAGGTATTTCCTACTTCCAAATTCTGAAAATTCAACAAAGTTAGAGGATGAAGACCAGATATCACACTTGTAACTACACTTATAACTACAGTTCATAATTTAGCCCTTTATGTGGATGGAACAACTGTATGTGGGTGCCCCAATTTTAAGTTATTCTTTAATTTTTTAGTGCTGAACTATGGGATAGGTCTACTGAATACAGAATTTAAGCTTCACCACTTTTACTTCCTTTGAAATCATCATGTCAAGGTATCTGTCTATTCATATCTGTTATCTATATCTGTATTTTCCCCTTCTCACTGCTTACTCTCCTGTTGAATCTGAATCTTATTTTCATATTCTATAATTAATCTTGGAAAAAATAACTCTTCCTATAAAAGAATTCCTAAATGAAGCTGAGACAGTTTATAAATATGAATGGTTAAGGACCCCAAGCAATAGGCCACTACTATAACTTTGTAATTGATCAAAGATCTACATGGAAAGCATTTTCTCATAGTCAGTTTGCTGAATTACAAACCCATACAGTTAATTGTTGTTTGTTCCTGTGCGCATGTCCACATTTAAGGCCTAGTCGGCTCCCTTATCACAGGATTTTATCTCTGCTTCCCGTACCACTGCTCTTGCACGAGATCTTTTTTTTTCTATTTAACATCTTTATTGGAGTATAATTGCTTTACAATGTTGTGTTAGTTTCTGCTGTATAACAAAGTGAATCAGCTATGTGTATACATATATCCCCATATCTCCTCCCTCTTGCATCTCCCTCCCACCCTCCCTATCCCACCCCTCTAAGTGGTCACAAAGCACCGAGCTGATCTACCTGTGCTATGCGGCTGCTTGCCACTAGCTATCTATTTTACATATGGTAGTGTGTATATGTCCATGCCACTCTCTCACTTCATCCCAGCTTACCCTTCCCCCTCCCCGAGTCCTCAAGTCCATTCTCTACACCTGCGTCTTTATTCCTGTCCTGCCCCTAGGTTCTTCAGAACCATTTTTGTCTTTTTAGATTCCATATGTATGCGTTAGCGTACAGTATTTGTTTTTCTCTTTCTGACTTACTTCACTCTGTATGAAAGACTCTAGGTCCATCCACCTCACCAGAAATAACTCAATTTCATTTCTTTTTATGGCTGAGTAATATTCCATTGCATATATGTGCCACATCTTTATCCATTCATCTGTCGATGGAAACTTAGGTTGCTTCCACATCCTGGCTATCATAAACAGAGCTGCAATGAACACTGTGGTACATGACTCTTTTTGAATTATGGTTTTCTCAGGGTATATTGCACGAGATCTTGCAATACATATTAATCTTACTCTTATCCTTCCCTACCGAGCTCAGGTCTTTGCCTTTCCAGGAAGGCTTCCTGTCCCCTTTGGTCTAATGACTTCTCTCAGCTCAAAACTTGTGGTTTTCCCTATACCACACTCATTAGAATGACATGGTTTTCGAGATGGAAATGATGAGAGATTTTTTATTCTAATGCTAACTTGTCTAAGTAAGGAAAGACGAAATCAAAGATCTCTGCAGAGCTGGGTGTAGAAACCAGACTGCCACATTCATGACCAGGCTGGCATCTACTACCACGTGGGCCTTGTGTTTTGAGGCTGCTTCAATACTTGTGAATTCATTACTATTAATTTCCTCTGGGGTTATTTACCTTTTCATCAATTTATGCCTTGTTTTTCCAACAAGTCTGTAACTTTCTTGAGGCCAAAGACACAGCCTTTGAAGTATCTGTATCCTGTAATACCTCACACAGTTTTGCAGGTGTGTAGGAAATATTTTAGTGATTGGCGGCCTGAAAAATCTACACAAGGAACACACAATACATCCTGACACCAAAGGCAAATGATTTGCTTTACTGGTTTCTTGTAACTGTGCTTCTTCCTCAGTGCAGGTAATTAAGGGTTATCTGTATTTTACTCTTGATGATTTATGAACTTTATATGTGTGTTTTGCCCCAAGCCCTTTTTCTTTTACCTGCTGTAGTAGGTCCAGGCAAAGGTGCAGCTTTTCTTCTCCGTTTGATGTCTCCAGTGCATAGGGATCCTAAATGCATGCTTGTTTGCCTACAAGTAATTATCAGAAAAAACTATTAACAAAGGAGGGAAAAAAATGACACATAAATACACAGCTTGTATAATCTGAACCTAAATCAAAACATTCTCAACAAAGATGGAGCAGCCTAGTAAAACCACCAATCTTGTTTATATCGAAACATAATTATGTTTGTTGACAAGCGTTCAGCAGCTAAATGCACCATCATAAATTGTTACTGGAATGAATAATATAAAAGGAATGCTTTTTAATTTTCAAAACTGGCAATCTTTCTGGCTCAACATAAAATCAAGCACTGTTGCTTCTGACAGGAAAATAGCTAAGATTAATTATCTAAAGAGATCACAATATTGTTGCTAGGTTATCAATTGGTTACTAATGCTTTACTGTCAGAACAACATTTATTACAGGAAAAGTATGATCAATTTCTTTTAGGATATTATGTGGCAGTGAATTCTCTTAAAACATTTTAAATAGAAGGAAATAGTGATGTTCTTCCTTATAAGTCACATGATCAGAATTCTGTAGTTAATTATTTATTAGCTAGGTGAGGAAAAAATTTGAATGCATTAATGCTGATATTGATACTAGACGAGCTAACATGATATTGGATTACCTTTGTAAAGACATGATGTATAAGAACTAAGAAGCAGACCTTCTGCTATTCTTGGAACTAGTCAGAATTAGACTGTTCTGTCTAACATGGACTCCTACATTTATGAGTTTTGGAAAAATTAGAAATGGCTCAATTGGAAATCAAGACAAACTAATAAAATGGAAAAGATGTACAAGTCTTCAAGATTTTCAAGCTATAGAGGACTCTTATGTTCATGTCCTGGATTATAATCCCTGACATGGGGTTAGGATAGTATCTGGGGATCGTGAAGCAGAAATAAATAAAGCATGTTTACTAGAAAACATGACTTTTTAGTAATTCAGAGAGATATGTGGTAGTATACTGAAGTTTTATAGGGCCCAATTAGAAAACAACCAGATTATTAGAGAAAAATGTAAAAGGAAGAAACGAATTCTAATTAATTAATTAAATTCTAATTAATTAAACAAATTCTAAAACTAATTAAAACTCAAAATATATACTTCCACACTTATACCCAGGTGTTTAAATATAATGAAAAATTGGAGTTGGGGAGTAAAATTACTTTAAATACAGATTCTATCTATAATGTACAAAGTAAAGTACAATCAATGAGCTGGCTAATCCAAGGGGTATATACAACCAAAGAAGCATACTGTGAAAATCTATCAATATAGGTAGAAGCAAACGGGTATTTGTCTAGTTTTCTCTTCCCTTTGTATTGAGTGCATAATGATTCTCTTTTATAAATATTTATAATTATTAAAATATTTTAAAAAATTAGTTCATTCAATTAATGATGAACTTTGCAGAAATACATACACACACAAGTCAAAATGTTTACTAGTATGTATAACTATAACATTTTTATTGGATTTTGAAGTGCGGTTTTGGATCATAATACCAAGAAAAAATAAATGGCTATATTTATTTTATATATTATATATAATATATATTTTATATATTTATTTTATATTTATATATATATTTATATATTTTAAAAGCTATATCGAAATTTAAAAAAATTAAAAAGTCACATCCTTTTTATAAAAAATTAATGAATTCACTTATTCAGCAAGCAGTTATTAGTATCTACTGCTGACTTAGCATACGACTCCATAGTGATGGTGAAAATGAGGAATAAGGAAGTGGAAGATACCAACGAAATGGAAAGTTCAGTTCTTATTATTGGAAGAGTTTTAAGTCTGAGTGGGGAGATTAAGTCAAAATATATGAAATGATTAGTGGCAGGCACAATGAACTTTCTTAATATTACTAGAGATTATGATATTTAGTCCTTATAACAATTCTAAGCGTTTACTGAATATACCTTTTTTCTTTGTAAGGAAAAATCGGTGCTTCAATGGAAAACTATAGAGTACACCTTTCTACTCACCTGATTCTGATTCTATGCGAGTTATTTTACAACTCTAAGTTACAGATAACTGAAGGCAATGGAAAATAACACCTGTCTGCAGTAATGCAAATGAGTTCTGTCCTGAGGAAGGACAATCCTCCCTGCTGTGGAAAAGCTGGTTTGCACCCATCGGTACATTCATTCAATCTTCCTTACTCCATATACATTTGTGCTTCTTTCTTTTCTCCTTTGAACCCATTATAACATCTGCCTGGTTCCCTCATTAATCAATGAGTTAAAATCTCAAATGCATATTCATTTGATATCTGTAAAAGAGACATGATTTAACCTATTTGTACAACATTATCCTCACACATCTCCGATCCCTCTTGAAACCTCCCCCCTAGAAAAAATACTGGAGTAGTTTACCTTCCGCAGAGCATGTACCAGACAGGCGCGGCTATCAGGACTAGCCGAGGAGGAGGGGAAAGTAACATTCTGGAAATGGGAATAAAGTGGGAATCTGAATTCTGGAGTGTGGCCCTTCTGTTACGGGTGAAAACCAACCCATGGACTATCTACTTCTTATCCTCTTGTTAAAACATAATAAATATTCTTAGATTAAGCCACTGCCGGTCAGGTTTTCTATACCTGTTGCTGAAAGTATTTCTAAATGATAAAGAGTTTGTTCTGTTCAGAGAATTTTGAGTAGTTCAGGATGACTGGGTAGCAGTGTTTACAGAAGGAACTATATAATATGGCGGAAGAAGAACGCTGGGGCTCGACCATGGGCCATATGTGCCACATTTGCCCCGTGAAGGTGTTTGGATTTTATAGCTGCTGTGGGGTCATTAAAGATCATTTAGCAGAAGCAAGCTGGCCAGATTCATGGGATGCTGATGAGCTGGGGTTGGGAGGGTAACCAGGTTTGTGAGTAGTCCAGACACACAGTTCCTCCCAGGTTATCAGTCTCTGTTATAATTAAGAATAACATCATGCCACACAATGAAACTTCTTCTGAAGAAATACCTTTTTAGAAATCATTAGAAGAGTACACAGTAGCTGTTCATTGTGACTATTAAGATGGCTAGTTTCTACTTACATTGTTCTTGCACTAGTTGTGTGTAACCGGAGTCTTCTAATTGCTTGAAAAACCATTCTCCCAAGTCCATATTGCCTTTAAAACTTTATTATTTTTTTTACACTGTTCAAACTTATTAGGAAGGCCTGTTTACAAAGAGGGTGAAAAACAAATTCCAAGAACAACTCCCTCTTCTAAGCCTTTTTCTCATCTGCTGGACCCCAAATTCCCTTTTGGGTATCTGTCCAGAACAAGTGGAACAGCACATTTTCCTTCAACTCCCCTCCCCCACCCTCAATGTAGCCACATAAAGGAAAAGAGACAAACATTCAAGGAGAATAAAGTTAAAGTTAATAAAATCAGTACACTGAACCCAAAGACCTGAGCCATAAGAAAAACAGCGAGCTGTATTTCAGTAATTCTATCAAGAATTGACTACCTGCTACAGCACATTGAGAGATCGGGATTATTGATCAGTAAGATTACTCATTTAAGCCTGTCCTCCCCCCTTTCCTTCACACAGGTGCAACGGAGTTGCTACAAATAACACTAGGCAAGGTCTACTCCGTTATTTAGTTGTCACTCTTAATGCAAAACAGAGCAGTTATTTTTTTAATTTAAAATCAATGAACGTCTCAAAGGCAGCCTAGTTGCTTCAGCCTAAATGAGTCATTTGTCTTTGCAAAGCAGAACACGTGGATTATTATTCAAGGTGATGGCTGGCAATTTTTGGTTTTTGTTTGTTTTCTTTTTGCTGTGGTGTTTTGAAGAATGACCATACGTTGTCCTATGAACAGACCCAAAGTTGTTTAAAAATGTTAAGGTCCTTTTGTAAGGCACTGTTAGGAAATTACCCATCAGCCCTATCAGTATATTTGTGTCAGTCAGTGAGAGCCTTTGCTTGGGTGGAAAAGGGGAGAAAAGTCAGAACCTGGTAACTTTATAACTACTAACACCTTAAAATACTAGGGGTAAATGCACACATATCTTTAAGTGGAAAGGATAAAGAAATAATGCTTTTTTGTTATGGATTTAATAAGCAGTGTCAGCTATGATTTGAAACACTGTTTCCCATTGTACTCATTCTGAAAATTTTCCTATTAAATATTAGAAAGCAGAGCTCAGAGGGAAATCTTCGTTTTGTTCTGCTTTTGAGCCAGACTTCACTTGGTTATCCCGTCATCCTTTTAAATGGGGTGGTGGCGGGAAAGTGGGCATTTCATCCAGAGGAAAAAAAAAGTAAAAAACAAAAAAATAAAAAAATCCAAAAAAACCCCACAAAGCAGAGACAAAAAATACTAGGGAGGACCACCTTGCCTGAGAACCTGTCTTTTGACAAGGGCTGACAAGGTCTGAAGCAGGCGGTGTCAAACACAATAATATTAAAGAGAAGACAAGAGGAACTTGTCTCTTCATTGTATGCGCATTTGGCTTTTCAGAGAATTAGGCCTACTGAAAGCTGCCCCCTGGATAAGATGTGTTGCCGAGCAGCCTCGGACAAGCTGCAGAGAAGAGACAAACAGATGTGACTATGGGCCCTGGCATTTGGCAAGAACGCTCACTGTCAGTTAGAAAAATATAAGCCTGGACAGGGTATCAGCTGCACAGAAATGAAGTGGGTCTGTGGTGTCACTGGAGGAGCAATCGGTGCAAATCCAGCCCTATATGAACTTTCCCTTCTAGATCCAAATCACCCTCTCTTCCCCTTTATTCCGTGTCAATATGTCTCAACATATTAACTGAACAAGTAAACATCAGTATCTAGCACTTTTCCTTCTGTGCCAATATGCACATATCAAGTACTGTTGAGCATAAATATTTCTTAACTACCAGGATCGCATTAAATCCTTGTTTTTTTTTTAAACATTTATTTATTTTATTTACTTATTTTTGGCTGTGTTGGGTCTTCATTGCTGCGCACGGGCTTTCTCTAGTTGCGGCGTGCGTGGGCGTCTCATTGCGGTGGCTTCTCTTGCTGCGGAGCACAGGCTCTAGGTGCACAGGCTTCAGTAGTTGTAGCACGCGGGCTCAGTAGTTGTGGCTCACGGGCTCTAGAGCGCAGGCTCAGTAGTTGTGGCGCACGGGCTTCGTTGCTCTGTGGCATGTGGGATCTTCCCAGACCAGGGCTCGAACCCGTGTCCCCTGCATTGGCAGGCGGATTCTTAACCACTGTGCCAGCAGGGAGGCCCTAAATCCTTGTTTTTAATGATGTTTTCTTTCTAAGCCCCTTCTTGTGCATGAAAAACCTTTTGCATTTGGTATTGTTTGTTCACACCCTGATCAGTTGTTGGTTCTGGCGCCTTCTTTCTCTTGTGGCTTTGGTCATGTGGCGTCACGTTCTGTCTCAAGCCCATTTCCCCTCGCTTGGGAACACTCCTGACATCAGCAAGGGGTAGTTTAAGTTATAACTCAGTGTGCTGAACGCAGTACTTGTGTCCCAGGATTTGGACCCTTGCTTTACTTTGGACATATCCTATCTCGTTATAAACCTTCTGATACCTTAGTTCTTTTAGATTTAGGTCACTGCCTGGACTTCCCCAGATGCTAAAATGCCTCTGGTGACTGGATCTGTCTCTAACGCTGCGGGCTGACCTTCTCCAAGCATCAGATGCTCCTGGCCCCCATTCCTGTCACCGCCTACCTGCTGGGGCGGTTCTTGACTCTGCGGTTCGATAACCTCCGATTACCTGTTGTCTGAGGCTCCACCCCTTGGATACCGTGGTCTGCCTGCCAGGGTGCAGTTCCCCTCAACAGCTTCAGAAGGGTCTGTCCTGTTGTTAATGCTTCTTCCACCTCGTCTGAGAGTTCAAGTCCAGACCTTCTTCTTCCCAATCTGCTTTATCCTGCTACATACAGGTAGCTGGTGGCTGCTGCCAGAACTAATGTTTCCTGTGTGTTTCCTCTGTGCCAGGTTATATGCCAATAAGCACGTCCCCCATGGAGCGCCCAGCGAGTGTGAGGGGCAGCTGTGTGTCAGGAGGCTCTCGGGGAGCTCAGGGACCAGAGTCACTGCCCCAGCAGCCAAGGACTCTGCAGGGTCCTCAGAGCAGAGCCACTTGGCTGAACTGTAGTGAGCAAGGGGGTGACACGGGGGAGACGGTGGGAGGCTTCAGGTGCAAAATGTGCATATGCATACTTTTTTAGCAAGAAGGTCCGTGATTCCTATCTGATTCTGAACCATTAACAGAGACATTAACACCAAACATTATAGACTGATACCAAACTAGTATTCATAATCTAAAATACCTATCTTAATATTTCTATGGAATATTTAAAATATTCTATACACATAGACCACCTTTTCTATTTACAGTATCACAAACTATAGAATTTAATAGTGTAAGTTTTAAAAAAAAAGCCTCATCCAAATATCTACACTTATCCTATGTTCTACCTAAAAAGCGACCCCCTTCATTCCTCCGTCTCCTCACCCTGCTTTACTTTTCTTCATAGTAACTAAACTAATATTTCCAAATTATAGACAATGCATATGTATTTGTTGAAAGGTATGGAAACTATGCAACAAAAGACTGGTGACGATTATCTCCAGTGTGATGGCATTTGGTGGGAATTTTCTTCTTTATGCCTCTCCTTAATATTGGACTTTATTTTTACAATGAGCATGGGACAAAAAAAAAAAACCAAAAAAACAACAAATTATAACGAGATGAATTAGAAAACAGCAAACAAGACGATTAATAAATGTAAGTGGTTTCTGCAGCTGGGGGTATTTCTTTGTCAAAGGCATGGTGGAACTTTTCCCACCATGGAAACTGAGGTGTTAGATGAAGTTTTAGGTTCTATTGGACTGATCTGCCTGAGTCTCCGACAGAACTTCTTTCCTCTGACGCTGCCATTTCTGTTTTCCCAACTAGTTCTCTGAAAAGGCCAACTTACACCATATTTGTCAATGTTTGAGAAGGATTTTAAGGAATCTTTGGCATGTTACTTAAACTCCCTTTGCCTCAATTTCCTTACCTTCAAGAATTGGGATTAGATTAGTATTTACCTCAAAGGTTTTTTGAAGATTTTATTTAAAGAACACTGGTGTAAAACATTTGGTACAGTGCCTGCCCACACTAAGCAACTGATAACTGTTAGCTAATAAATTTACTATTATTACCATCTCCACTTTACAGATAAGAAGCCCAGGGCACAGAGAAGTGAAATAATTTACCCAGGATCACACAGTACAGGGGACACAATGGTATAAGACAACCAGAAGAATGCCTAGTGTAGAGTGTCAGGAAACAGCCACGAAATAAACATATGATGGTATAAACTCATCACATCTCAACACTATCAATATGCTATAATAAGGGTATAAATTAGGGTCATTTCTAAATAACAAGTAGGAATTTTTTTGGTAATTAATAGGAAAGTTAAATTCTTCCTTAACGTTTGATTCTGCTGGCTTTAAAAAGGTGTCATAGCACGTAAGAATAAAGCACTCATTTTCGTTTCAAAAACATTAAAAACCCACAAGCCTCCTGTGAGTCTGAAACCCACTGACTTTCTCAGGTCAGTCCACTGCCACAGATTTTTCTCTTGGCCACCACTCGGTACTTCCCACTTCAAAGCTGACTTGCTGCTTCTCCACCGGTGTGTTCCATGCTTTATCTAAAGCCCCGAGGGTCTGTGATTCTGGTGATACCATTCCTTGCGTGGGTTAATAAACACACACTTCTATATCCCTAAGCAGCTCAGTTAAATGCTGCTTCTTTTTGTAGCTCTTCATTATTCTAAACAAATGGTACCTGAAAGTGGTGGAGGTTGTTTTATGCAATTCGGGTAGATATTAGAACGTTCTGAGCGTATGTGAATGAGGACATTCTCACATCGGGAGGAAAGTTAATCTTTTCAGAGAGCAAATTATTCAGGAAGGTTTCGAAAAATCTATATGGGAGAACTGCTGTAACATTTTAGCTTCACTGGTACCGCCATCATGCTTCCCATATTTGTTTAATTCCTTCTGATTTTGTTTTAAGGAATTGTCAGTCGCCAAGTCCATGCATACATGCTAACACACGAGCAGTGTGTTCTACCCACTAGAAAAAGCTTCCTTGCCGTGTTTCCTAATTCCGCCATCTTTGAGAGCCTGCCCTTTCTCCCTTCAAAGTTCTCCCAGGGCATTTAAATCTAAATGTTCTTTCTCTCTTCAAACTTTACTAAGCTCATTATCTTTCCAAGTGCCTTTTCCTTATATTTCTTACCAATCTGTGCATATCTCTGTCATTAAACTTGTTCTACTGTATGTCCTCAAGTTGCTTTCGGATTAGAGTGGATTGTCAGTTAAATATACGCTGGAAACAATTTGAGGCCAAGCACCATGTCTAATTCACATAAGCTAGTTGTGCCTCTCATCTATGAGCAAAACAGTAAATATTTATTGAACTAAAACAAGTCAAACTACGGTAACAACTGTTGCCTCCACATTCCACTTGGCAATCAATCATGCATTTTTTAGGATAACGCTTTCTTGAACTGTTATTTCAATTCACTCAAAAATACTCATTTAACAATTAAAAAAACTTGACTATGAATCATGTATTTTACTAGATGCTAAACGAAACACAAAGAAGAATAAGAGCTCCTACCATTGAGGGGCTCATGGCCTAACGCAGGAGACACACATGAATGAGAAATTACTACATGATGTAATAAATCCACACAGTTATAGCAGCAGGCCACCGCTTTGTGGAAATGGAGAAAAATTCATTTCGCCTGAGTTCAAATTTTGATATTGTCTCTCCAGGCAGAATCTAAGTTATTTGAGGCATCTTGGAGTATTCTTTTATTCTTCACACCATAGTACCTAGGAAAAATAGGCACTTAGTAAACTGATATTGACTTAATTTACTTGATTCCTAGCTATAACTATACATTTCTGGAATCTGATTATCATTGATATTCAGTATAGAGTTTCAACAATAAGTTTATTCTAATTTCCTTAAAAAATGATAAAGCTAGTGTTGACTCTTAGGAGACATAAAAAATTACTCAAAATAAATATGATTCTTTTGGATATCTCCATTAAATGCAAGAAGATATGTGTCTATATTTAAAATATTGGGATGTTGGTCCTGATAACATCTTGCATCTTACATAAAAGAACCATCAGATCAGACTACAGATGCAGATATAATCCCACATTCTCTCTCTGATCAGACACTATGAAATGTTTCCCAGGATGGTATTTGGTATTGTTGCCATTTATAACTATTAATAAAATTATGGTATTCCTAATATTCTTAACTTTTTAAAGTGAAGTCCATGCATTATTCATTTTCATATCCACTTCATTCAGTGTAGTATATAATATTTGAATATATTTGTCGAATTGACTTTTTACTTATTGTCCTATTTGATAATTTCTGACTCTAAACCCAGCTTTAAATTCAGTAGCATTTTGGAACAAAAGTGCTGAGTTTCTCTCCTTTACCAGCTTCAGGGAATAATGGGGTTAAAAGGGCAGGACAGAAAATATATTTTATTATCTTAAAAAATTATTTTGAATACATGTTGATTTCTTAAGTCTTAGAATTTATTATCTAAATTACCAGGAACATCCAAGCTTATTGACTGTCAGCTATATATGGGGTATTATGCTAAACATTTTCACATACTGTCTTGTTTAATCCTGACAAAAACCCAGGTCTGAGGAACCTGAGGTCCAGAGAAACTGATACTTGTCAAAGATCACATAAACAGAATGTAAAGTTCTCATATTTGAACCAAGGAACACTTGCCTCGAAAGAATCATTTTTCCCCTATACCATAGTACCTCATTCAACTTAGTTATTATACTCCATTTAATAAACATCTACTGAAAATGTAATGCACGCCATGCCCTATGCCATAAAACAGGATCGAGAAATAAAAAAGATATGGCTTTCATCTGGTAGGGGTTAAAGTTATGTGGGAAAATGATTTCAACTCAATATTCAAAGAGAATTCCAAGCAGGTATGTAAGGCATTCTAGTCCCCTAGCTGAGAGAACACATCTGAAGAGGCACAAATGCCCTGAGGTGCACACATGACACGCTGTATCTGGGGCTCTGGAAGCAATTCAATATGGTGGGAGCTGGACCCTATAAAGGAGTGGGAGGAGAGGACATACCCTTGTAGCATCAAGTGTTAAGAAATTCAATGAATCTGTCCATTCACAATTATTTTAAATTCTCTAGAAAAAAAAGAATGAAGCTGCCTGTTTGACTGAATTAACCAGTTTGTCAACTACATTGATGATTAAATTCAGTGGAAAAATGCCTGACCATAATTGTTTGTAGATATAATTCTGGATTTTATTGCAGCTCTAGTCAGAAATTTACTGCTCTAATGAAGAGATGGAATCAAATGTAGATCCATTTCCAAGGCAGCTCTTGAAGTTGAGAGGTTTTGCTCATTCAATAGAGTCTACAATTCACTCGCATGATTGAGTTGGCAGATACAGGCTTAAGACTGAGCTCAGTTTTGACTTCTGTAAAGTGTCCATGACTTTGCTTGTTGAGAGGGGACTTAAAGTGATGTCATAATTCTATATGCTGTAATGGGCATCTGCTGAGTATGAATACTGAAAAGCAAAGGAAAATATGGTTGCCACTTTTATCTCCATAATGAGGAGGTAATAAAAACTGGTTATTTTAATAACGGGCCAGAATGTCTTAAACTTCTGAAAGATATAAGGAGTTACTTCTACTTTAGAATATGTCAGACAGCATTACCATTTAATATAAACTTACTTGAATTTAGGTTAAATTATTGCTTATTGATGGAATTCAGTTGGGATGCTATGACCCAGTTAAAATGCCACCTCCTTTATGCAGCCTCTTCTGATTGCCATTGCCAGAATAATTTCTCACTCCTTGGAGAAAACAATGTTTTCTACCTTAAACTAAAGCTATATATGTACATGAACTAATCCTCTAACCAGACTGTATATTCCTTGAAGGCAGTTGGGTCCATATCTGTTTTATTTTTTAAAGTAAATTTCCCTTGGCTCTTACAAGCCTTGCCAATTTAGGTACTTAGTAAATAGTTGTTGAATGAAATTTAACAAGGCACGCCAGAGTTTTTAGAGTAACTTGTCTTTATGATAATCAGTATTTTTATTGAGGTTCCAATTTCTATAATAAGGAAATGTTTACTTATGGAAATAGAAAACCACAAGACTTATTTGGTTCATATCTTGGGCTTCGGGATATAAATATCTGCAAAATCAAGCTTTTACATGTAAACCAGCTTTTAAAGTATATGCAGGTACCTTGATGGTAAAGTGTTTCCCTTTCTACATAATTTTGCATTTCACTAAGTGTAACTTTGTGAAAGGAATGCTTTCAGTTACTCCTCTTCCATGATAGCTTTTGGCAGATGAATGAACATCACGTACATAAAATTTCTGCAGACTTGTTAGTAAATGTTTGCTAGACTGTGAAATATACTGTAATAGCTAGGTAAGGTAACAGGAAGCTTGTGATGACTACAGGAACACTAATATTCAATAATTAGGAGGAAGAGTACTTCAGGATTCTCCTCATTCAATCCAATTGAAACACTTGCAAAGTTGGAGTGCCTTAGCTTATATTCAGGATTAGTTTTGCCATCAAGATCTTAGAACCAAACATCCTTTATAATTTTGGTAAACCAGGTCTATTACTCTCTGTATCTGGGAGGTCTATTGCCTTTAAATGTCCATGAAGAAACAGTATACAGAAATTAAATGTCAAATATAAACTCTTTCCTCTTTTTTCATTTACATAATGAATTTCTTTGGAAAACCATGGAAGCCTCTACATTTTTTAATTTTCAGAAAACAAATGCCAAATGATCAAATAAAAATCATATTAGCTGCAATCAGTCAAAATGTCACTTTATTTTTGCTAAGTAATGTATAAGTAATCTAAATAACGTTTAAAAATTACTATTTCAGAAGAGTTAATGGTTTTTCTTTACTAGATTTGAGAAAACGGTCAAGTTAATTTTTATACTCCTTAGAACTAAGACTTGGAAAGTAAAAAGGACACTGCTGTATAAATTATCTACCATTTGACCTGGGAAAGTTATTTAACTCCTCTGTTTCCTCATATGTAAAATGAGGATAATAAGAATCTCTACCTCATAGGGTAATTTTGGAAATTAAATGAGTTAAAATAAAATACAGTTTTCCCTCAGTATCCACAAGTTCTGCATCTGTGGATTCAACCAACCTTGGATCAAAAATATTTGGAAAAAAAAAAATTCTAGAAAGTCCCCAAAAGCAAAACCTGAATTTTCTGTGTGCCAGCAACTACTTACAGAGCACTTACATTGTATTGGGTATTATAAGTAATCTACAGATGACTTAAAGTATAAGGGAGGATATGTGTAGGTTATATACAAATACTATACCATTTTATATATGGGAATATACCATTTTATATATGGGAATTGAGCATTTGTGGATTTTGGTATTCATGGGGGAGGGGGTCTTAGAACCAATCCCCTGTGGATATTGAGGTACTACTACACATCATTAACACAGTAAATTTTATGGTACTAACTATTATATGAACTGGTATATAGTGTTCAAGGCAAAGAGTAATTGGAGATGATGCTGGAATAGTAAGAGCAGTAAGACCAAGAAAGGCCTTGCAAGCCATGTTTAGGACTTGATCCTAAGGGCAATGGGAAGTCATTGAGAATTTTTAAGAACACTCAAATACATATGGGATTTCCAAATGCCATTCCGGCTGGGCTGTGGGGAATGAATGAAGGGGACACGAGTGAGAGACTGAAAGGAATAAAGGATAGTGCCTAGGGTTTCCTGACCAGGATATCAAATCCTGGTTCCACACATATCACCTGGCCCAGTGCCTTTTATTCACTTGGCACAAAAAGTCCTTAAAGGTGTGTGGAAATTGTGCAAAAACATCAGTTTTTTCTTAATATTTATTTATTTAATATTTATTTTGGCTGCGCCAGGTCTTAGTTGTGGCATGCGGGATCTTTTAGTTGCGGCAGGCAGCCTTTTTAGTTGCAGCATGTTCACTCTTAGTTGTGGCATGCATGTGGGATCTAGTTCTCTGACCAGGGATCGAACCTGGGCCCCCTGCACTGAGAGCATGGAGTCTTACCCACTGGACCACCAGGGAAGTCCCTGAACATCATTTTTCAAAAGAAACATAAGCAATATCATACTAAAAGACTAGAAAACCATGACATGCTCATTGTATCAGTAGAGAAATGTAAACCTGACCACTTACTCTAATCACTTATTTTGCCACTTAAATATAGGCATGTTATGTAGAAGTCCTGGATTCCTGTAATTCTAAAAAAAAGTCATAACTAGAGTATTCTGAGAACATGGTGGCAGTGACACTGTGGTTTTTGAATCCACATAATAACATGTAGGATAACCCAAAACGCTTGGACAACAATTACTAGCCAGAGAGATGACAGCATTCAGAAAATAACAGAAATAAAAGGGGAAAAAAAATTACTTCAGAAATGAAACTGAACTAGGACACAAGAATAAATAAATATGATGAAGAAGTAGAAGATAAGAACATAATGAAAAATGGAAAATGCAAAGGATAAAAATGTTAAAAATAAAAAAGATTTGAGAGAAAGTGATAGCTACAGAAGATAGGCAAGGAGATCCAATATATGTATGATAGAAAATGTTGAAACAAAACCAAAGCAATGAAACAAAATAAAAATGAAAAATTATAATTGGAGAAAATCTTGAAATTTATTTTAAAAGTAATAAAACTACCACTGAAAGAGCCTACTTCATCCTTAGGAAAAACACATAGAATGACCAACATCAGCATATAGTCTAGTCAAACCCTTGGGTTTTAAAGAAAAGAAAAACATATACTGAGCATTTGGGCAACACCAAATCACTTATATGTGAGAGAAAAATCAGACTGTATCACACACAAAACAACATTTTACATAGACAATGGACTAACATATTTGAAACAGTTAAGGAAAGAAAATATGAGCCATGGATTGTATATCTGGCCAAAGTGACCTTTAAATATACAGGGTCTGGACAAACCATTAATAATATGCAGGGACTCAGGGAATATTGTTCCCATGAGACCTGCCGGAGGAACCAACCAGAGAATAAACCTCAGACAACAGAAAGAACAGAGACGCACTGACTTCAGATAAGACAGGGATCATTAAAAACATATTTATTCATAGAATTAAAACTAAATGAACTGAATTAAAACTAAAACTAGAACTGAAACTAAGGAGACGGTATAGTATCGAATGGCTATATGCTTCAGCATTGAATGGCTATATGCTTCAGCATTGAATGGCTATATGACTAGACTAAGGAGACAGTATAGTATTGAATGGCTATATGCTTCAGACTATATGTATGCTACACACATACGTATAGTACAACTACCTAAAAATGGAAAGAGATGAAAGCTATATAGGAAAAATAGAATAAATTTGCTGACCGTCCTGTAGGTATTAGCAGAGAAATAATTAACTTCAAAACAAATGTGTGGGAGAGGGATGAGAAGGGCAAAGAGGTTCCTAGCTTATTTCAATACTGCTCAGAGCAGAGAACCAACTGCAAATAGCCCCCCACCCTCAAAAGGGGAAGGGGACTAAGGCTGTTATATAAAAGTATTAAAATAAAGGTAATTTATTAAAATAAAGGTAATTACAAAAAATAGCCTTCCTATAAATCAAACGGTATACTAGAGCGAGAGAAAAGGAAATGGAAAAATACGGAGAGAAAGATATGTCTGCTTATCTTAAAAATAGAAGAAAAAAAAAAGCCAATGGAAGGGTAAACCATAAACAAAACAAAACAAAGCGATAGCTACCTATATGACGGGGGGAGGGGAACAAGTGGTGAGGACTGAATAGAAGTTAGACTCCTTTGAAAGTAATTTCTTGAGGAGATTTGATTGTGGAACCTGTAACTATTTTTATATTATTATAAAACAAATAAAAATTTAAAAAGCAGTCTCTGAAAACTAAAATGAAACTAATGAACCTAACTATGGGTTAGTATATCTATACTTAGAAACTATTTCAAGTGACTTTAAAACACAGGAATTTGTGCATTCCTAGTGAAATATAGACGAAGTACAAAAAGACTAGAAAAAGGGAAAAACTTAAACTATTTTCAGTAATTATTTGATCAGTGGTCATGACGGTATGGTGATTCTGAGACTATTGTGTATGTATGGTGGGATCAATAAAATGAACAATTATTATGCTGTCACCAGAGGTAATATTTTTATGTTGAAAAAAGACAGATGAAAGCCAATGATGGAAAATACAAAAACAATGAAGTCTCGAATTTGAACTGGAACTATCAGTATGAGCTAATTTGTTAAAAAAAAAAAGTCTAAGTATTTTGCTAAAAAGGCCTCGAAATAATGACACCCCTAATATGCGGATTGTGGCTTCTAAAATTATTTCCCAGTAAATGAATCAGCACTTCTTAAAGAAATGGCTGATTCTTGGTCTAGGCCAGAAAAGGTCCAAGGTAGCCTTGGAAATATAAACATACCAGAAAGCAAGGAAGAAAGCAAAGTCTCGTAGCAAGGAAACAGACTCAGGAACCCATTTAAATAATCTCCCATTGCCCAAAGATGGGCCAATTTTAACACCAATTAGGATGATAACAAATGGATTGAAACACATGGGATCTGTTTAAATCAATGAGTTAAAAAAAAATAGAATAAAATTTCACCAGTCACCTCCGGAAAGTGTAAGGAATCAATTAATTTTGAAAACTGATGGCTAAAGGAAAAGGAGCAAGTATTTATCTTGCTTTACCTACATGATCTGTACCTCAGAGTAATCAAGTATTTGAAGGGGCTAAGTTTGAAACAGAAGTAATCTAATTAATGAACCAAAGTGAGAGGACAGAATTAACATATCACCGTTCCGTGACCCTTAGTGAATGAATTGGGGTAACCATCTTTATGGCTAATAAATCACAGAAAGAGATGTGGAAGGGAGAGAAGTCTAGGCCACCACCTCTGGAACAGTTTTGCCAAAACAAAACAACAAAACTTAACCTGAATCAAATCAATTCTCTAGCTCGAAATACCCACTGCAGAAAACTCAAGGGACAGAGGAATAGGTTAAATGACACCATGTGGATAAAATCAGCAGCATTCCTCAGATGTGGGAAACTTTATAGGACAATCTGACTTCCTTTTCTTCTTCTTTTTTTGTTTTTTGCCACACCACATGGTGTGCGGTATCTTAGTTTCCTGACCAGGAGTCGAACCTGCTAATCTGATGTCTTCAAACAAAAAATTTCAAGGAAAAAACAAAGGGGGAGGAGGGCCTATAAATCAATGGGAACTTGAGATATATATATATATATATGTCAACCAATTTTAACAGATCTCCTTTGGATCCCAATTTAAACAATGTATAAGACAAAAGATTATGAAATAATTGGAGACATCTGAGTATCAGCTGCAATTAAACACACATATACATATACATTCATATATATTAAAGAATTATTGTTTTTTTAATAGATGTGATAATGGTATGGTGTTTTTTTTTCCTTAAGAGACTTATTTTTTAGAGAAACATACTGATATATTTCAGTCGAAATAAGATATAGATGAAACAAGGTTGGCCACATGTAATTACCTAAGACAGTTTTGACAGCTGCAGTTTTGAGCTTATATTTTTCTCTGTATTTCTGCTTATGATGACATTTTCCATAATAAAATATTGTTAAAAACTGCTTTTACCATCCTGACATTGCAAGTGAAAAGGCATCTTTTCAACTCTTAAGACTGCCAGTATGAAGCCATTATAGGTTTTTTTCATATCTTAGTGAGACTCTCCGTAATTTTAAAGTGATCAAATCTGAAATTAAATGAAGTTATCCATGAAGTCCATGTCATCTAGTCTGTATACATCCCTGGACTATAAATTGATATAAAAAGATTACAGAAATCCCTACCTGAGGTTTATTGTCCTTAGAAAGGATAATGCATAGTTTTTATTCCATCTTTCTAATTAGTAATTTAAGCATATGTTCAGCATTTAATTCTAAATGTTTGCCTTTTCCCCAAGCTCGAAGACAGCTGTCCAAGATTTGAATGCCAGAAAACATTTAAATATCAACATCTGTTGAATTATGTTAATTTAGTGTAATATAATTGGGCATGAGTTGGAATTGATCAGAAGTATATGAAATAAACAAAAGATAAATTCCCAACAATGTCTTAGTATACAAACAAATCACTACGGGGTGATGAAAAAATATTTCTAAGGAGAAAGGGCAAGGAAAAATACTGATTATGAAGAAATTGATTCTTTTAAATACATAGCTCTAACTGTATGGGACATGATTTTGTGATATTTGAACTTATTTTTAAATTGGCTCAGAAGTGAAAGATAATTAAAATTAGCTAAAACAAGTGATAGTTAATAGTTTAATATTTGAATATATTTATAACTTATTAAGTGAAACATTAAAACATTCTAATTACTTATATATTCATTAAATTTTTTAGATTGCAGATGATTCCTGTTATGTTATAAACAGTTACATACCTCAAAATTTAAGAGCTGATGTAACTTCTGTTCTACAGACATAAAATAGTATTTTAAACCAAAAGAGTTTTCCATGTGGCAGATGGATTTATTAGGTTTATTCTGGGGACGGGAAGGTACAAATTATCAAGTAGTGGCCTTGTTTATTGTATTGCTGATTTAAAATATTCATTTTTATATCAATTCTTTTACTAATAAGTTAGGTATGATTGTTGTTTTGGGAAGTATTCTGGCACATATACACATTGAATGAACAGATCCCTGAATGCCCCTGTAATGAAATTCTAATGCAGGCAGCAGGAGCTATACAAGCTGTTGTGATGTGGCCCTGCAGGTGTGCTGTCACCATTTCCTAGGGGAACCATCTCTGGGAGTTAAAGGTTAGTTCCGTGTCCATGCCCATTTAATCACAGGACCAATTTGGGGAGTGCCAACTGTGATACAGACACCAGTCTGTAAGGAAGTGGACGTCAGAAGACAAATTTATTTCAGCTACAGGTCACTGGAACAGCTTTCATATGCTAACTATTCTTTATTATTAGTGACCATGGCCAAATTCAACTGCTGTTCCAGAGGTGAGAGGCTGTGCATACTTTTAGTCATTTGAAAATATCTAGTTCATCTATCAGATTTCAAGAAAAAGGGGAAACAGTAATGAAATGTTTCACCACGGAGTACTTGATTGCTTTTTTACTTACCACACACTGGACATATATATTTCAAATGGCAAATCCCCCCTTTTTCTTTTCTGTGTGGGTTATTCACATTAAACTGAAAAGCAATCTCTCAAAATTCTAATTGGCTGATAATTACTTTTATTTAGTGTAATCACAATTTAAAATAACTCTCTATAATCATTAGTTTAAAATTTTGGCAAGGAAGCTTAGAATTTCAGGATGCCAAAAGGACAGGAGGCAGAATTGACTTTCTGAGAACAGTGCCTTTTTTAAATACAATAATTTGGTTATATAGAGTACAACAGATTAATTAAATTCCTTGGAAAGCACTTATGTTGCATATGTGGTATGTTTCCAATTATTCTACTCTAAATACTTCTATACCTAAAAGTTATTCAAATTTTTAAAAAATTAGAACACATGTGCAATTAAATGTATTCCAGTTAAATAAATATGGAATGCATACATTCTAATTAAAGGGAATGTGTGAATACTTCCTAGTTGTTCATTCACACATACAGAAGAATGAATTAAAATAATCTAAAAGATACTTTTCTATCTGGAGGATTGAGTAAATGTTTTTAGAACAATAAAATTTAATGCTAATTTTAGATTTGGAAAAAGAAAAATAATAAAGGGCTAGAAATTTTATTTTGAAAATTAGTATTTTAAAAGCAGTTTCAAGCCATTATTTTGGAATATAAAGTACACAGAATATAAAATGTTGAGTGATATAGCTTGCTTTAAAATATGGTGTTGAACCATTAGTTTTAACATGACAAAAGAGAATTTGTTTTAAATTAAATCTTTACTAATGTAGGATAAGTAAGTCTCATTTTAAATAATTAAAATAAAGCATCACTTACTTTTGCTGATACACTTAATTTTGTTGATACATTTCTGTGAAAAGCAACACTAGCCAAATATAGTCCATGTCATTAACCAGTACTCTAATGAACAGTTATCCCAATTTATTAACAGCTGCTCAAAAATGTAGTAATTAATAGTTTCATTTATTTTTGGCAAACTCGCAAAATGACAAATAGTTTTGTATCTGTTGCAAATTAGGTCTCCTTTCCAAATAACAGATGACACTATGGGGAAGACTGAGCAAACTGAATTCTTGAACATCTTTGGATCTTTAGAAGATCAAATAAAGAACAGCTGTAATTCTATCTGTTACATCTGCAACAAAATACAGTGACTTGTATCGTCACGTGAAAACAAATATGCTCTGTATTAATGTAAATAGGAATGTTCTCTCTAACCTGATGGAAGAAGGTTGACATGAATGTGTGTGTGTGTGTGTGTGTATGTGAATGTGATGGGATTTGTTTTGATTCTCTGATTAAATCTATTGCCATTTTTTTCATTTTAGAAGATTCTTTTTACTACTAATCAGGCAAGAAAGTGACAGCAAAGGAAAAAAAAGTTTATTTTTCCCTCCTTATTATTTATTAATTGATCACTCAAGAAATTAGAGCACACAGCACTCAGGGATTTTCAAGTCATTTGACACTAGTAGATGAAAAATGTAATGCTTGTAAGAACTAAGTAAAAGTGAATTAACAAACATATGTTTCTGAAAGACATTTTAAAATAGTAAGTCAAATTTAATAATATTGGCAATAAAATGTTTTTACTTGATTGCAAATTACATATCAGACTGCCAGATAATTTAGCCTTGGTGCTTCACAAGAGTAATGTAAATGGCAAAAATCATGTAAGTAAGGAAGCAGGGCAAATTAAAAAAAAAAGGAAGATGCCAGATCTGACATGATCTACTATCAATCTTTTTGTATGGATTCTTAGAATGATAAAGACTAATCTTTAACATAAAAATGTGTTTAAAAAAGCAAGATCTTTTCAAGAACAGTACATCACTCAGTGTCAGGCATTGTTTCATGCATGCTTTACTGACTTTCAATTGGGAAGGCTATATTGAACTTTCTGGTACTAATCAAAGGTTATCATATGGGAAACAATGTGAAATTATTTAATTGTAATTTTAAATGAGGTGAAGGGAGAGAAAAAGATTTTTCTAATTTTGAGAAGTATAAAATCTGAATACTGAAATAAAAATTAAAGGGTTTGAATAGCAAGTCTGGAATTTAAGAGAAAGATACAGGTTAAAGAATAACTCTAGATGTCACTAGTATTTCTATAAAACACTTAGGTGCATTGTCTCAATGTTTAGTTGAGTGTGTGTGTGTGTGTGTGTGTGTGTGTGTGTATGTATGTTCCACTTTGGCTAATAATCTATTGCATGCAACGATCACTCAAAAACCATGCCTGTTAATTATTAAATATTGACAGTGACAGATAATACATAGTGGTTTTTAAAAATAACAAATGTACATGCTTTCATGCATTTATATATTGAAAGACCTTTGTGTTTTCCTGAGTTTATTTATGCTTTCAAAGGTTTAAAGGTATGTAAAAATGAGAGAATGGCACGAACAAACTCTAGACATGCATTTTATATTAGGGGAGAGATAGTACACAGTAAAACTAAGAAGAAACTTCATAATAGGAAAATGGACAGAGAACACTGAAGAAACGGAAGAATGATTGGAAAATAAAACCCCGCAGACTAATCAAAAAGAATTATCAGATGGGAATAACCAATAAGATATAAACAACACAGGAATGTAAGACAGGAAACAGGTAACTTCAAGCACCACCGCAATGTAAAATCTTGGGAGAACACATCAAATGAATATGTGAGGATAGTGTCTTGATGAAAAATGTTCACACCACTCAATATCTGACACACCTAGTCTATGATATGGGCTCCCCACAGAGAATAAAAATGAAGCAACAAACCAAAAGAAAGATGTATAAGACCAGTATCACTAGGACCAATTAGATCAAATTATACCTCTGATAATAATCAGTATTTGTTTAAATTAGTTTACATTATACCTATCTTTTTTTTACCTTTTTTTTTAAAGGCTTTCTTTTTTACCTTTTTAAATCAGTCAAAAGTTTGATTATAGGACCCACGAAGTATCATATCATAAAAGTCTGAGAATGTTAATTATGTTTAGAATAAACATATGAACAAATACAACGCATTAACATTTCAGGAATAACTATCTGCATATGATGGAATGGCATGTGACAACGAGCACTGTTGATGGTAAACGAAGCTTGGGAGGAGATGTTTGCAGAATGAGAAGCAAGGTAGGAAATCCAAAGGAACGATGCCCTTTCAGGAGGCGGAAGTATAGGAAACCTTGAAAAACAAAGTCCGTTATTGATGAGAACTTCCTGAGGGAATTGACTGAAATTATTAAAGCGGGTTATGTGTTTAAAGGAGAACTTCAGGTTGTTACCTCCTTGGTACTGTAAGACATAAATCAGTCTAAAAGTTGGAAAAGAGACAATTCTCCTGCACCCATCATTGATTTAAAGAGCCTAGATGAACATTAAAGTAAATGTGGCAAAAAAAGGAGAAATGCCATAAATTGGACACCCAGAAAACTGCCAAACTGCACTACAGTCAGTGGCATTGGTAAATACGTCCCTAAAACCCTTCTATGGAGATCTTGAAAATTCCCCCAGGGAGCCGAGGGTAAGACGTACTACCTTCCAGAGGTTAAAGCCATAACTGCAGTGCCCTTTATTCATTCAGAACTTCAGTGAGGAACGCCCACCTTAAGAGTGTGCTGTACTCTTGCACTTCAAAATCTCAGCTTTGAGTCATTAACAGCAGACCACTTGTGCACTTACCTTTTCTTATCTGCCTGGTATATTTTGGGAGTAAATGGTCCTAAAATTGATTGATTCAATGAATTACAGTTCTCTTCTCTAACCTTTGTATTTTTCTACAAGTTGAAAAAGGGAAGTGCAGTCACTTATATCCAAAAGGGGTAAGGAAAGTCAAGCCAATATTAAAAATACTAAGGAAGAAAATGGCTTCAAGGGAGGAACACAGAAAAATGCACACAAATGAAGAAGATGAAGAATTTTCATCCTGCACTCAATGTTGTAACGAAATTTAAGCTTGAGTCTTTCCTTGTGTTTATTTCACCTTTACAGGTTGCCTCATGCCTAACACAACTGATACCCTCAGAGAGACAAGAAAATACACCACATCCACCAAACAGGATAAAGAGGATGTAGAAAAGGAATGTTGAAAGAAACAAGGTGAGCTCTTGGAAATGCAATGTATTAGAGAATTTTTTAAATCCACAAAACATTTGGGACATAACCATTAATAAAACTGCCCAGAAATCTTTGAAGACAACAATATAGAAAAGTTAAAAAAACAAAACAAAACTGGAGGATCATTTGACGGTGCTCCAACATCCAAATAACAGGAGAACAGAGGAAATGGCAACCACTGGAAATTATTGGAGAAATGTCTTCAAAATCCTGAGGCAAAATGGTTTCCAAAGTAGAATTCAATTCCCAGCTAAATCAATCAATGTGAGACTAGAATAAAGACATTTTCAGAGATGCAGAGTCTCACAAATGTAACCACACCTGTTCTCTTTCTCAGAAAGCTCAGGAAAAATAATGGCATGGGATCCAGGGAAAAGGAAATTCCACATAGGAGAGAGATGAGGAAACCCCCAGGATGAGAAGTGAAGAGAGATCCTAGGACAGCAGATGTGCAGCTGGTCCAGACAGCAAAGAGTCCAGAATAGACCTGAAAAATGGGGAGCTCCAAGAAGGATGCCACCGAGGCAGAGAATTGAGGGGAGTTACACTTCTGTGTAGACGTGGTTGATGAACTGGGCTAGGCACATAGAAAACAAAGCAAATGAAAAATAAGACATAGCTCTACAGCAACACACAAGTTATACATCTATAAATAATATCTACATGTATGATCATACTAATGCAAACAATAAATATTTACTTGGTCTGAATATTATGATATAACCATTAGGAAGAAAGAGGGGAAGAAAAGCAGATATGGGTGTGGTGTGTGTGTGTGTGTACAGGGCACACAGCAGGAAGTCAATAGGTAATACTAAACTAAAAGCTTCAAGAAATAGTAATATAAGCATGTAATTTAGGTCAATACTGGAAGAAATACCTAAGAGTTGAAAGTGGATTTTTTTGGAGTGCGAAATTAGAGAATGAGGAAAAATAAGGCTGGGGCCTGCTGTACTTTGTTATGTCTTATAGAATGATTTGACATTCTAAATTATGTACGAGAAAAATAGGACAAAAAATAAAACTTAACAAGTGCTTAGGAAGCACCAGATGGAAATAACAATACCAGACTTTTCATAACAGCTACCGTAAGAACTCTTACATTTTAAGTGCTTTATAGGCATGCACTCATACATTCCTTATAACAATGTTATTAGATAAGTACAACTATTTTCTTTATTTCACGGATAAGTAAACTGAGGGACAGAGAGGTTATGTATTTTGCTCAGGGTCACCCAGCTAGTAAGTGGTGAAACTGGGATCAGAAGTCAGGCACCCTAACCGCAGAGGCTGTACACAGAGGCCAAGATAAGGACTCAGTCAGTGCACTGTACTGCCACAGAATCAATGGCAAACTCATTTGACAAATATTTTATGCAGCAAATATTTCCTATGTAATAGGCATTGTTTTTGGTACTGGGGATACACCAGTGAGTAAAGCAAAGATTTTGCCCTCATGAAGCTTAAAGGTAATAGAGACAATAAGGGGTAATAGAGACAAGAAGGAAGACACAAAAAGCAGAGCTGGTGGAGAGTGGGCCTTTCTTACATTGAGCACAGACTTCTGACATGAGTGGGGTTGGTATGTTGGAGAAACAGGAAAGTAACCACTGTACCTGGAGTAGGTGAATAACGTAGTTCAAGTGGGAGAAGATGAGGTCAAGGAGGAAACAAAGAAGGGCAGGGTCAGAACACATATGGCCTTGTTGGGCAAGATAAAGACTTTGGCTTTTACTTGGAATGAAGTAGAAAGCCACTTAAGAGTTTACTTTAAAAAAAAAAGAAAAAATAAATATATCTTTATTGAGGTGTAGTTGGCATAAGCAAAATGTACCGCTTTTTTTTGGTTTTTTTTGGTTGCACCACGCGGCATGTGGGATCTTAGTTCCCCGACCAGGGATTGAACCCATGCCCCCTGCAGTGGAAGCTTGGAGTCCTAACCACTGGACGGCCAGGGAATTCCCTCACTACTTTTCAAGTGTATAATTTCATAAGTTTTCACATATGTATACACGTGTGAAACTATCACCATAATCAAGATAATGCAGATACCCATCACCCCAACTGTTTCTTAATGCCTCTTTGTAATCCTTCCCTCCAGTACCTCCCTGGCCCTCATCCCATGCCCATGCAACAGCTGATCTGCTTCTGGTCACTATAAATTACTTTGCTGTATGGTATGAAGTATAGATGAGTTAATTTTTTTTTTTTTTTTGCAAATGGATATTCAGTTGTTCCACTACCATTTGTTGAAAATACTATTTTTTTTCCACTGAGGTACCTTTATACTTTGTCAAAAATCAGTTGTCTGTATATATGTGGGTATATTTCTTTCATCTATTTTTCTATCTTTGCACCAATACCACACTTTCTTGATTACTACAGCTTTGAAATTAAGTCCTGAAATCAGGTAGTGTTAAAGTTTGGCTATTTAAGTCCTTTGCATTTTCATACGAATTTTAGCATTTGTTTGTCAATTTCTACAAAATAGTCTCATGGGATTTTTGTTTGGATTGTACTGAATCTGGAGCTAAATTTTGGGAGAACTGACATCCTAAGAATATTGAGTCTCCTGATCCACGAACAAGGTATATCTCTCCAGTTACACAGATCTTTAATTTCTCTCAGCAACATTTTCATACACCAAAAAATATGGTGAAATTCTTAGGGATACATCTGATAAAATATGTGTAAGACCTATACAATGAAAAAAACACCACTGAGAAAAACTGAAAAAGACTTAAATATTTGTTTCTTAATTATGTGTTGTATTGTGTTTCTTGCTTTATATTGTTATTATCTTCCTGTACTTCTTTTAGTTAATACTTATTATGTTAATCAAATTCTTTTGGCTTGTTTGTTCTAACATTTCTGCTTCTGTTGGAGTCTGTAATCCAATATATATATATTTTTTAAAGTAAATTATTTATTTATGGCTGTGTTGGGTCTTCGTTGCTGCGCGCGGGCTTTCTCTAGTTGCAGCAAGCGGGGGCTACTCTTCATTGTGGTGCGTGGGCTTCTCACTGTGGTGGCTTCTCTTGTTGTGGAGCACGGGCTCTAGGCGTGTGGGCTTCAGTAGTTGTGGCACGCGGGCTCAGGAGTCGTGGCCCGTGGGTAGTTGCTCCACAGCATGTGGGATCTTCCTGGACCAGGGATTGAACCCGTGTCCCCTGCATTGGCAGGTGGATTCTTAACCAGTACGCCACCAGGGAAGTCCTATATATATATATATATATATATATATATATATATATATATATATATATATATTTTTTTTTTTTTTTTTTTTTTTTTGAAAAGGCTGTTCTCCTCAAATGTCTTATTATCTGATTCTACCAGGCAATGCTATGGGGAAAGGCCAGTCTTCTCTGTCTGTCCAAAGCAGTTCAGCAATTGGAGGTGAATGAACCTGACTTAAGAGTATAGAGGCCTTGGCACCAGAAAACCACAATCATCACACCCCTCTCTATAAAATAACTCCTCTGTCAGAAAAACGCTCCCTTTCCTCACTCTCAGGAAAATGAGAACTGTAATCCTCCAGCTCTGGTTTGTAGGGGGCAGAGTGAAGACCAGATAATTTGTCATCTAGTCCCATCAAGCTTTCCCAGCTCCTCACAAATACAGCACTGTGAGCTGCCCTGACTTTATCCTTAAAAACACTTGGACCAGAGATCTGAGCCTTTCTGTAAGGGGCAGATGTCATTTGTCCCAAGGCCATGGCCAATGACAAGCTAGTATAGAAAAGAAGTCCAAAGGTTCTCCTCACATCTCATTCTCCCTTACCCAGGCTGAATTGCCTCTTGCTTCAGGTCAAAGCACACAAGCACACCTGTGTGCCCCCATCTTACAAGCACAAGTTCAAAATAGCACACCCCTTCCCTTAATACTGGGGACTTCTTGTAGTTTTCTGCTTATTTTCTCTTCTAAATTCCTCCTGGGTTGATCCTGGAGGAGAGAAGCTGTCATCTTATAGTTTAGAATCAGTAATCTTGTAGTTCAGAATCTTGACTGCAACAGCAACTGGGACCAAATTTCTAATATACAACTTTGAAGTAGTAAAGTTTTCTTAATTACCATCTAACTGCAACCCACAAGTTTAGATATTATCACTATGATTTTCTGGACACGAGTTATTTTAAAATGTATTTTTAACTCCAAACTTTAAAAAAATTATTTTTGTCAATGATTTCTCTTAATCACATTCAAGTTAAAGGATGTGATCTTTATGATACATATTCATTAAAATTTGTTGATAGTAGCTTTGGCCTGGTAAGTGGTCAATTTTGGTAAATATTACATGTGTCTTTGAGAAGAATGTGCTTTTGTTGATAGTTTGGGTGAAAAGGTTTATATAATATTAAGTTTGTTAATTTTCTGTTGTGCAAATTTTCTGATGGCTTAAACTATCAATAATATGAATGCTGTATTGAAGTGGGAGCACCATGATAGTGGATTAGTGAGTTTCTCCATTCACTGCTATTAATATTTGCTTTATATATTTTTCTGAGGTTATTTTAATGAATGTACACAATAATAAAATTATTAACCTTTTGGTAAGTTGAATCTTTTATCATTAAATTATGAGTTTCTTAAGCTTGTTAAGGCTTTTGTTCTTAAGTCAGTTTGTCTGGTATGAGAGCTCTCTTTTATAGTATATCTGATATATGCTGCTCCATCCTTTAGTTTTACACCTTTCTTTGTCATTATTTCAGGTATGTCTCTTATAAAGAACATACAGTTGGATTTTAAAAGAAAAACTAAATCTGCTTAGTTTTGCTTTGAACTGACAAATTTAATCCATAAATATTTATTGTAATGACTGATACATGGATTTGATTCAATTATCTAACTTTTTTTTTCTGTGTCCCATTTTATCTATGCTTTTTTTCCCCCTTTATTGACTTTTTTTTAAAATAAATAAATAAATAAATAAATTTATTTATTTATTTATTTATTTATTTTTGGCTGTGTTGGGTCTTAGTTTCTGTGCGAGGACTTTCTCTAGTTGCGGCGAGCGGGGGCCACCCTTCATCGCGGTGCGCGGGCCTCTCACTGTCGCGGCCTCTCCCGTTGCGGAGCACAGGCTCCAGACGCGCAGGCTCAGCAGTTGTGGCTCACGGGCCTAGTTGCTCCGCGGCATGTGGGATCTTCCCAGACCAGGGCTCGAACCCGTGTTCCCTGCATTGGCAGGCGGATTCTCAACCACTGCGCCACCAGGGAAGCCCCCCCCTTTATTGACTTTTTAAATGGATTTTTTGAGGTAATATTTTATTTATTTTATTCCATTCAACCCCATGCCCGCCAACTGGCTTGGAATTTACATACGTAGTAGTTATTTTTGATATTTTACCATGAATACTTAATACAGTCTTATCAAGTATCAATCTCTTCACTGACCAATGAAGTAAACACCCCAAACAATTCAAGGACCTTAGATTGGACTTGAACTGTAATCATCAACACTGCCAATTTAACATGCTGTTATTTTCCACTATCTTAGATTGTCTTTTGAAAAGTCCTATGAATTACATATTATAACTCTCAACTTATATAAACAATGGTTGTTTAAACTTACTGAAATCTTTAACAGTTTATTGGCTTAGTATTCATTTTTTCATCTTAGACTTTCCTGGGGAGATCCTTTTCTTGAAATACATGCTTTAAAAAGTCTTCTAGCAAAGGTCTGTTGGCAGTAAACTTTCTTAGTTTTTGAAAATCTTAAACTGTTTTTACTTCATCTAAATATATGAAAGATGTTTTTCTAGGCACATAGTTCTATGCTGACAATGTATTTTCACCCAGTACTCTGAAGACTTGCCCACTGTTTTCTGGTTTCACTGTCAGTACTCAGAAATCTGATGAGATACAGCTGTCATTCCTTTGTAGTAATTCATCCTTTATCTCTGGATTCTTTTAAGATCTTCTCTTTGTTTTTGGTGTACTACAGTGTACTACTAGGTATGGATTTCTTTCTATTTATTCTAGTTGGTATTCACTGTGCTTTCTGTACCTGTATCTATAGATTTATAACTTTCACCCATTTAGGGAATTCTTAGCCAACATCTCTTCAGCATCATGCTTTTTTTCAGCCTTTCTATACCCTCCATCAAAGCCTCTAAGCTTAAATATATCTTAGATCTTTCCTGTGTCTCTTAACCACTCTTTCATTTTTCCATCTCCTTGTATTTTTATGCTGTATTCTAGCCTACTTCTTCAGCTGTACCTCCATTTCACAATCACACTTCTCATTTTTAACAATTATATGCTTTTGATTCAATTCTGCTTGAACAATTCTAATAGCGATCTGTTGCCTGCTTATTTTATTTCTATAAACGTGTCATTCGTAATTATTTATAACCTGTATAAAATTTATATAATCCATACTTTATAATTTCAGGATCTGACATCCTTAGGGGTAACTATATTAGTTTTATGTTGACTATCACTGACGGTCAACTTATTATGTTTGACAATTTTTGATTGTCTAAATTAGACATGCTAGATAGGATTTATGTTAGCTTCTGCAGATACCTAGTGGGTTCTCAGTTGGGGTTAGTCTGTACAACATGGTACTTGGAAGCTACATTGCTTGCTTGGGGGTGTTAAACACAATGGCTAGCACACTAACTACGGGAGGCCAGGAGATACAACGGTAACTGCCGAGGTCGGTTATCTTGTTAAAAATTGAGCAAGTGTAAATCACAGGGCAGTAGTTCTGATCAATATTCCGATAGCCATTTTCACCTAGTAAAAATGAAGTCTTCAGAAACACCACATGCAAAATTTGGAAATACGCTGTCTAAAACAATAAACTGGGGCAAATTTTTTTTATTAAAGAAAAAAATATAACATCGACTCAGCAATATAAAATGAGTAAGAATATAGAAGCACTTTTAAAAAAGAGTGTATTTTCTATATACTTATTTATATATTATTAGAGATAAATATACATGTTGCTCTCTCATAAAGCCTAAGTACCATTTAAGTTTTGGGGAAAAGATTAATTCTATCTTTTTATAATTAAAAAATAAAATAATTATTATACAGCAGAAACTAACACACCATTGTAAAGCAATTATACTCCAATAAAGATGTTAAAAAAAATGCACTCTTTATTTTTCATCAGCTTTAAAAAATACAAATAGAACGGTATCTTTCTATTCATTACTAGTAAACCTGAAATAGATTCTAATAAACAATATGTAAAATATTTTCAGTTGGCACTTTAGAGCCAAAGGCATCCCAACTATAACTCACCATATTCATATTGGTATGGAAAAAAAAATCACATGATATAATGATCAGAATAAAAAGTGATTTTAAATTGCTTACCTGCTGGCTGTTTTCACAGAACAGTTCTTCTTGTGTCCTCTTTCAGCTCGGTTATCTCTCAGAAGCTGATGCTGTCCAAAGTGTTAAAACAAAGTTGTAGAAACAAAAATATTTCCATTATATTATTTTGTAAGTAGAAAAGTATTCTTCTCATTCAGAGGGACACTATTTGTTCACTTGCATTACTTTTTTTTCTTTTTTTTTTTTACTGGTTTTTCTTAAAATGAAGACAACTACTTTTGCTAGAGATGCCACTGACACACTTATAAAAATGTTGCTAAGAGTTGCCAGTGCTTGCCTGACAGCTTACACTGCTCTTATAGTCACTTAAGATACAGCCTAGAGCTGGAGGTCTAGGACTCAGTTCTAATTCGGGTTCTCCGGAGTGGTCCTGGTTAAAGTAATGCAACCTCTCTTACCAATGCTTCTACCAGTGCATTCAGCTACGAATTTTTCGAGGCTTTGTCACCTACGACGACATAAAAGATCTAATCTTACTTTCTCTGTATTTACTGGCCTAACATGGTAAAGAAACATTTGAAACATTCTTTTTCAAAGAAATTATTGGCTTGGAAGTATACAATTAGAAAAAAATATAGATTTGACTGCCTCCTCAAAATGCCTCACCATACACTTCCCTTCACACTTGCTTTACCCTAACTAATTGGAAAGAAAAAAAACCAAGTAGTCAATACTTTTTGCTGTGTGTACACTGAACCGGAGCTTATCTTATTTATGCAGAAATGTGATTATATGCAAGACTGGGCTAATAAGAAGTTGTACAGCATATTAGAAATTAACCTTAATAAAAATAGAAATCTTAGAAGTAATAGTGCAGTAAAGATCTGGGTTCGAATCCCAGCTATACCAGTAACTAACAAGTCAGTAGGTTTCAAAAACAGGTCTACCATTTATAAGCTGTGTAACGTCTCTAAGTCCCAGTTTCCACCTGGAAAATTGAGATAACAATAATATCTACCTGTAAGGGTGCTGTGAGTGTTAAATAAGATAAATCATGTCAAACACTTAGCACTATGACCAGAATATAAAAAGTGCCGAGTAAATGGTTCAAATGCTACAATTATAATTAATGAGCCTGGTTGTCAGTGGTTATCGTCTGACCAGTATCAGCAACTTCTAATGAAATAACTGCTTTGAACTATTTAATGACATCATTTAGAGTCAATTACTAGCCACATTTGGCCATCCTTGAGAAGGAAAATAACTTAATTAGATCACAAAGAACATTGTTAGATCATTATTTCAGGAATGTCTTAACTAAATAGGACTACTTTATATTTCTCTTAAATATCTGCTTCTTTCCATCCCCACTACCAACATCCCAGTCCAGGCCGTCACTTTCCCTCACCTACAACAGCCTCTCCAAAGGCCTCCCTGCCTCCAGCCTCACTCCCATTTAATCCATTCTCCACACTGCAGCCAATAATTCTAAAGCTAGATCTGATTACATTATTCTCTTCAGATAAGCCCCCAAATCTTGTACAAGGCTCTCATGGCCCTTCATAATTTGATTATATTTCTAAACTCATAATTTATTATGCTTCCTCCTACCCCCCAACCTAAGCTCCTTATTTCTAAATGATATATCCCAGCCATTCTGAACTTTTCAGTTTGGAGCATGTACCATATTCTTGCTCACCTTTGGCCCTTTGTTTTAGTTATTCAATCTGCCTGCATCTCCAAGGTCCAGCACAGTGTCTGGAACATTTTTAGTGTTCAATAAATATTTGTTGAATGAATGAATGAATGAATGAATGAGATAAAGAAATAGGGAATGAGATCTAGTATCTGATATGTAGCTGAAGCCATACCTAATTATTACTACTTATAGAAAATAGCAACAATTTATCTTTAAGTCCATTAATCTGAAAGTGTTTCAATGTAGAAACACTTCGTACCATGAAAGTTAAATTGCTTCTGGAAAAAAAAATTAATTACTTTGGCATTTCTAATTCTAGTGCCTTTGTAAAAAAACATATACAAACCAACATTTGTGACACAGATAGCTAGAGGTGACATGATAAAATCTCTACCTCCACCTTCAATTAATAGTACTGGTTAACTAAATTTTCTAATTGTTAGATAAGACGGATATGTGAACACTGTTCCTGATATTTGTGTTAAAAAAGTTTAAACAAAGAGCTCAAAAAATCCCAAACATATGTTCTGAAATAAGAAAAGAATTCTACAGTTTAGTTTTAAAAAAATGCAACTATAATGACCAAAATAAATACTAGGATATACCTACTAGGCCTGGATAGTTCTCAGAGAGGCCACCACCTGGATGAACTAAAATGAGATAGCAACTTCGCTGAACTCTGGGGTTAGAACTCCTTCTATTAGATTCACATGAGAATTTCTTTTCTTCCTCAAATTTATAGTTTTGATCGGCTTTGTATATAAAAAGAGACAAATATTGGAATTATTTAATATAATGCATCTATATTAAAAAGTCATCACAAAATTATCTCATTTTATCAATAAAATTGTAAGTCTGGGTGTATCTTTGCAAATTTAAAATCAAGCTCAGAGAGAAAAATACAGACTCAGATCTCTGGGTCATGAATTTAACAGGTTAATATGGGAACCCAGATCTTTTAAGGGGCGAAGATGAAAAAATTAATCCAGAGTGTTATTTGAATAACAAACATACATTTGTATTTGAAAGATTCCCAACACGTGTCTGCTCTGCCCCAAAGAACAAAAAAAAAAGGTGGCAGGGGGTAGGAGGGCCATCAGATCAGGAATTCATGATAAAAGACACAAGAATCCTGGCGCTCTGCTCTGATAAGCAAGAGGAGCTCCTCAGGTTTTGAAAGATTCTTCACCCCTCTTACTGCTAACTTCTCTTGTTTCCTTGGACTCCTATCAGTGTCACAAGTGAGGTCAGTTTTCAGGGCTCCGACTCAACACCATCAACTCCGATTAATAACAGAACTTCTGAATATGGTGCGAAGTGCTTCTTACCTTCTGACTCTCAGATTGCTGGACTTAGGCCAAACGGAGAGACAATTCCCTTATTAGTGAGTGACCTGCAGATGTATATTAAAAAATGACTCACATAAGAATGACATGAACATTCATAAACACAAAACCTAGTACAACGTGAGGTTTACAAAGGTATGCGATTTTAAAATCTGCTGAATGAATGAAACCAGGAAGAGAAATGTTCCAAGTGGATCACGGTTGCTCCTGTGACAGAAAGGGAGCTGAGAATTTCTGTGGCTATTGATGATATTTTAAAAAGATTGTTAAACGTGTCATGTTCCTAGCACAAGAGGAAAAAGCAAAGAGCGGAATTCTTATTCCACGGCAATCCTTTCTTTACCACCTGATGTTCAGAAGGCGTTCAAGCTCAAGACTGTTTCCAATTGGCAGCCCCTTTTCAGGTGACTCCTCAAATGTCTACAAAAGAATTTCAAGTCTCTCCATACTTGGCCTTTCACAGGGTCCTCACCATAAAAGGAGAACTAAGTAATCTCTAAACAATGACCTATGGCTCCTTAAGATACTAGTAAACTCAGTCAAAAATATCACACCATTAGATATGCAAGGAGGAAAATCCTCAGAATTAAAAAAGACACGCACACAAAATGAGGCTTCCTGCAGCTGCTTCTGTCTCCTTACTTCTACTACCGAGCTACCTTTCACTTTTCTCTTTTGTGGCCTCCGTGGTGCCCTGTCTGTGGTTTTCTCAAACATTTACCAACATCCTGTAGTTACTGCTTTCCTGCCCCAGATGTTACCCACCTCAGAGGAAAAGCTATGTTGTCTATATAAATACCTCTTTTTGTAAAAATAAAGAATACCTGAGAGATAACGACTGATGGACGACAGTGATTTACTAAATGTGTGATAAAGAAACGCTAAGTATGCATGATGTAAATGGAAATGGGACTTTGCACTAAAGAACAGAAAGGGGAATCATAAGGTGGGGAAAGCAGTGAGGGGTGGGATTTCAAAAGTGGGGTTAATATTATCATTTCTTTATGTTGGTAAGTTGGTATGGGAAAAATAAAAGGTGTTCATTCATGCTAATAGTCATTCATTCAACAATATATTGAAGGATTTTATACCTTTTCATGGTCTTGCATTTTATCACTTGGACCTAGGTTTAGCCAATAGTTTACTGTGCTAAAGTTAGGTTTAAGTTGAATAAGAAATTTTTATCCCTCAAAACATGAGTAGTTTGTATGTGTATTTGTATACACACGTATATGTGCAACTGTTACTCGTTATTCATGGATTCTGTACTTGCAAATTCACCTATTTGCTAAAATTTATTTGTAACACCAAAATCAATACTTCTGGTGCTTTAGCAGTCATTGGCAGACATGCAAAGAGTGACAGAAATTTGAGTCCCCTGTAGCGCATATTCTCAGCTGAGGTCTGACAAGGTGATGTCTGTCTTCTTGTTTCAGCTTTCATACTGTAAACAAGTGTCTTTTTCGAGGTCCATTCAATGCTATGTTTTTTTGTATTTTTTTTCTTGTTTTTATCTTCATTGTTTAAAATAGCCTCCTAGTATCGTGCTGAACTGCTGTCTAGTGTTCCCCAGTGCACGAAGGTTGTGATGGGCTGTATAGAGAAAATATGTGCATTAGACAAGCTCCCTTCAGGAATAAGTTATAGTGCTGCTGGCCATGAGTTCAGTGTTAATGAATCAATAATATATATTAAATAAGGTGTCTTTAAACAGAAACACACATCAAATAAGGATATGTATTGATTAGTTAATGAAAATGTTGTGACCAGAGATTCTCAGGAACCTAACCTTGTATTTTTCCTGGGAGCGATTTTTCAGTATTTGCTACGTTAGTATTCTTATCAACCTCATAGAACATAGCTATTACAAATAACACAGTTATAATATCAACTGTGTTCATTAACTAATAACCTATCTAGTCAAGATAAAAACCTGAAATGGTATATCAAAGTTTAAGCCAAAGGGTGATTCAAAAATTTGTCTAAAATATTTAAAAATTAAAAAAAAAAAAAAAAGATTGGTCAACTTTCTTCTCTATATATTCTTAGCTATTTGCTAATTTTTAATTACCGAAAAAAAGTCTGGCTGGAAGCAACCAGTTACACTATAATCTAAAGCACAGATTTATAACATTACTTTAGTATTTCTCAAATTCTAGAAGGTGGAAAATGATCTTTACAAAATCGTATTTGGGGATAAACTATATCCTGATACGACTTACTACTAGAAGCAGAATCTCACTGTAATCATTTTACATAGAGGGTATGAACCATTTGGGAAAGCAGAAAGTCTAAGTTTTACATTCTGAACAAAGACACTACAGGTTCAACGTAGCCTAGTTAATTTCCAAAACTTTAGAAATAATGGTATATATTCTATTATTAACATGAGAAATATATTTAAAGTGCAAATGGCTCTCATGGAAAAAGGCCAAGTTTACAAAAAATCATTAAACTGAATTCACATATTTTTCTTTAATTAGATTCATGTGTGTTAAGAAATATAGTATAGCTTATAATGAAGTATTTGGCACTTTCCTTTTATAAGAAAAGGGAACCGTGGTATGTGCAACCAACTCTGGACCTGCTGCCCAGCTTAAGAAATAAGACATCACCAATACATAAAATAATGTTACCAATTACCATTACTAAGCACAATCTCCTCTTTACCGACCTACCTACCTACCTACCTACCCCTCAGAAGAAATGATCCCTGGGGATTTGAGGCTTTTCATTCGCATATATTTAAAGGTATTTCTTACATATCATACTATTGACCCACTTAAAAAATAACTCTTATAATCCACAATGAAAAAAAAAAAAGGCTTAACAAGGATGCAAAGCCTAAAACATATATGCTTTAAAACTCATCAAACTTTTAAGCCCTAAATTACCTTATCACACTGCAGAGAGAGAACTAACACATTCAACAGACAAAGAAGATAGACTACTTATTTTATATGTAAAGTTAACCAAAATGAATGTCAAGTTCTTGCTAAGTCAACTAATCATTGTGCTGCCATGCAACTAATAAAAAATTAAAAAAAAGACTCACTTAGAAATATAACATAAACTTGTAAGAAACCATTATCACCTTCTAAACTTCAAAAATAAAAATATTCTCTTGCTGGCTGATTTTGTTTAATACAAAGCAATTTTTTCAAGCGTATGTACTATTTTGGTACCTTAACTTTGCGAAAAACATATGTAAATGGTGAAGTCCTACAAACTAGTGAATTCTAGAGCCTTTCCATGGAGGTGACACGTGTGACTGAGGAAGGGGGCAGTAAGGGAGAACTCTGATGCTTATTGAGGATCACGTGGTCAGTGTATTAGCACCGGCACAATGAACTCTTTTTAAATAACCTGGGATTTTATCCTTTCTCATAAAACTGATCTACTATCTTGAAGGGAGATAGTTAAATATTTGAAAGACTGAGTAACTTCCTTTTGGATTAGAATGTTCCTTACCTGGCCATGCTCTGTCCTAGCCCCAGGGCTAAACCAATGGCTGCAGAGGAAAGAGAAAAGGAGTTAGCAGGAAACTCACTAAAAGCACATGCTCTCACGTGATCAGTCTGCATGTGCTGTAAGAAATGTATCCGCCACCAGCAACAGAGCCTTAAAATATGCTGTATTTTACTGGATATTTCATGTCATTCTAGACCTACACCAATTTTGACAGAAATGTAAGAGTGCTCGTAACCCAGTAATTTTCAGTTTAATAAGCAAACTCAGTTAGAATTACATTTCCATTTAATTATGTTAACATAAACTACTGGGACTGTATTCATTTTATGAATCAATTCTGGTTATAAACTCTACAAATGCTATCATTTACCACAACTTAATTACAGCATCATTACAACAAATGATGATCTTTTGATTGTTGGAGTTTTAAAAAACATTAAAAATACAAGAATATTATATCCTCTGGCTTTGTCCCGAGCAACAATCACACAAAGCCCTTGATGTGAATTCTAAAGCATCAGCTGAAGGTACCTTGATCCCATTCCTTCCATGGGACTCTGGATTCTGGCTGAGAACAAATTCAACAACAACACTGGAGATATATAAGTCATGGCACAGTTGAAGCGTTCCGTTCTTGCACTGTGCCTCACCCTGCTTGGCCCACCCACACTGTTCCAGCTGCAACTTGGACTTTTAATAGTCTATCTGGTGATACCTTTTCAACAGGAGTTATCATTAGCTGTGTGCCCAGTCATCTGGCCAGTATTCTGCTTAAAAACTAACTGTAAACATCGAGGAAATCGAGAGAGACATTGTGGGAAATTAGCCAGTAAAAGCCCACAATCATAGGGAATGATACTAATATTATTATTAATGCTATCTATTTTTTCATGAATCATCATATTGAGTACGGATGTGTGCCAAGCACTCTTTAGACACATGATATGTATGTATTATTTCCCATCCTCACAAAAACCTTACAAGGTTATTCTCATGTTCCAGCTGCAGGAATGATTGAGGCTCAGATGCTAGGTTATTTGCCCAAGGTGCTCAGCATACCATACCGCAAAGGACAAAGGGCTCACGTGGAAAGGGCACATTTCCTGGTTCCCTCCAACACTTCTATGCATTCTCCTCTGCAGTACTAAAACCTGGGAATAAACAGCCTCTGTATTAATATGTTCTTATTTTGTCTATACTCTTACTGGAACATTTCTCAAGCTCATAGACAGTGATACTCTTTGGCAGGTCAGATTCCATTTTTGCTGTGGGAATGGACACTTACTGCTATTTGTAAATGACATGTGGATTAATCACCAACTAGCAACTAACTATTTACTGCAGTTCCCTGACAACTTGACTGATAAATTTCCCCTCTGCTATGGATTGTACCATTTTTCTTTAAAGAAAAATATTTTTTAGAAAATCAAATGCATACACACAGTTAAAACAAAACAAATAAACAAAAAGTGTTTGTTTCATCTACCCTGACCCCTAAGCTCTGTTCAGAGAAACCACTGTCAACTCTTTCTGCCCTTTCTTTTGGTATTTAATGATGTATTTCTACAGAATATGGTTATACTGATATTTTGTGATTGATTTTAGACATTAATAATTGACTTCCTATTATTGTAAATTTAGCTTTTATAACTCCCAAACCCCTATTTCCAGTTATAACACCATTTTTAGTTAATCAGTTGTGAATACAGATATTATGACTACATGAATACTTTGTGCTGCTGAATTTTTCTTTTTGTTTCTCCTATAGTTGACAGTTAATTTGTTTTTCTTCCTTTGTTATTATTTCTATGTACTGGTGACCTTTTCCAGAGAAGTGTCCAGGAAGTGGTGTGGGAAGAATGTGGATTATAGTGTCATAGGTGGGTACAGAAGAAGTGGGATGTGAGGAAGTAAAGTGGGCATAGTATAATCCACTCTTTCTACAAGTTAGGTTTTCAAAGTATGAGAGGGAGAGAGACAGAGCAGAAAAAAATGGAAAAAAGAGGTTTAAAAATGTAGTATATAATGAAAGAAGTTTTTGGAAGAAAAAAAATGTTCCTTCCAATCAAAGACACAGGTGCTGGAATCAGCCTTGGACAGAAGAAAAATCTTTTCCTCTAATACTAAGACAAAGGAAAGTGAAAGAAGGTATATTTGGATAAGTTCATCCAAATTTGTGACTAACAGCCTTAACTTTGGAAAGTTGAAGAAAAGGTCAAATTCTTGGGGGTAGTGGGGAGGTGGGCAGCTTATAACAGGGGCTTGGTGACAAGACATAGAATAGCTTTGGGGGACACAGAAAATGTTATGGAAGGTCATGCTAAAACATTGCTGAAAGATCTACTGAAGTTCAAGATTATATATCTGTGTAGCAACAAATCATATAATCTTTTTTTAAATTTTATTTTAAATTTTTTTTTAACATCTTTATTGGAGTATGATTGCTTTACAATGTTGTGTTAGTTTCTGCTGTATAACAAAGTGAATCAGCTATACATATACTTATATCCCCATATCCCTTCCCTCTTGTGTCTCTTTTGCACCTTCCCTATCCCACCCCCTGCAGGTGGTCACAAAGCACAGAGCTGATCTCCCTGTGCTATGCAGCTGCTTCCCACTAGCTATCTATTTTACATTTGGTAGTGTATATATGTCAGTGCCACTGTCTCACTTCATCCCAGCTTCCCCTTCCCCTTCCCTGTGTCCTCAAGTCCATTCTCTACGTCTACATCTTTATTCCTGTCCTGCCCCTAGGTTCTTCATGACCTTTTTTTTTTTATATTCCATATATATGTGTTAGCATACGGTATTTGTTTTCCTCTTTCTGACTTACTTCACTCTGTATGATCTTATTCAGCAGTGCTCAGCAGAGGAGCAGTGGATGTGGGTAGCTGGACGGATTGATCCAAGGTTAGGAGTTCATGGAGCAGGATGGTAGGCAGAATTCTAAGAGGACCCCCAGTGATCCAAACCCTTGTACAACTTGCTCTTTTTGAATGTAGGAACGACCTGTGAACATGATGGGATAGTCACCCCTACAATTAGGTTGTGTTTTATGGCACAACTGGCTTTAAGAAGGGGAGATTATTCTTGGTGGGCTTAAGCTAAGCAGGTGATTCTTTGAAGGGAATGAACTCTTCCTGGTGAAAGGGATTCAAAGTATGTGAGTTTCAACTGGAGAACCCAACATTTATTGAGCTTTACTGAAAGACAGGCAGTGTTCTCGTTTAATCTTTAAAGAATCCCTCGAGATAGGTACCACCCCCATTTTGCAAATGAAGAAACAGGCTCAGAGAGGTTGAGTGATTTGCCAGAGATTTCATAACAAAGTAGCAGAGCTGGAATTCAAACCTGTATATTCAATTCCAAAGCTCATGTTCCTTTTAACTATTATACATATTGTCACCAATTAGAGTAGCAGAAGTTGAGGCAGAAAGAAAGACTGGCACAGGCGCCTGTCTAACTCACCCTGTCAGGTTTAGATGTTTCCCTGTCTAAACTTTCAATATCTTTGCACATGTCTCCATTAAAGCAGTTATATTCATATACTGTAGGTGTTTATTTATCCTGATAACAAAAATTAGAGGTCCTTAAGAAAGGGATACTGATCATAATTGTAGTAACAGAACAGTAATAGTAGCTGGAAGAAAATGTAGTGGTAGTAATAATAGAAGTAGCAGTAAAAACACTCCCACAACTCGGTATCTCAGTAAATGTTAGATATCTACTGGAAACCATGGTAACGGTCATATGTAGATTATCTCATTCAAACCTCGCACCTTAGGGAAGAGTGCTATTGCTATTCAAGGTCACAAAGCTAGCAGGCACTGGAGTCAAGATTGGGACCGAGGCTGTCTGATTCCACACCCTGGATTTTTAACCACCATTCTCTTTCATTGCCTTCAGTTATCGTAATTTGGGGGAGCTGAGTTTTTCTCTTTTGCTCCGTTTTCTTTTTTTCTCTTTTTTAATGTACTCATGGAATGTAAAGGTTACTTAATAACTTTTTAGTGAAAACATGAACAAATCAGGAAATCTAGAGAAAGTAGTGTCCTTGAAAGCCAAAGAGTCAAATTTATGTAAAGACAGCAGAGGAAAAAAGGGCGTGAAAGAGGATGAAGTTGTAGAGGCATTTATTTACACTGGAGCCAAGATTCCCAAGGGGACTTACGAGGGAGGGGGCTAACAGTGAAACGCACACCTGGGAGGAGGGGACACAGAAGAGTCTGAAATTGATCAACTGCCGGGAATGGCTAGACGTAGAGACAGAGCTGGATGGCTTGTCTGTTCTCAGGATTCCGAGGGGCTGCATGTGGTTTCTGGGCTCACTTCTCCCTCTAGGATACAGATGCAGTTTGGGGATGTCTAAGAACTGAGCCTGACACACATTATTTCATTTAATCCTCACCTGCCCTGTTGATAATGGGACAAGCCATCACCTATGGAGCCCTCGCTATAGCGTTCTTTTTTAGCAGAGCAATGTGGTCGGTAACTGTGGAGTAGAAGGGAGTTTTTTGTTTTCCTTTTAAGTAAGAAGTAGATAATAAAGCTTTAGGGAACAAGGTTTTTTGAACTAAAATCTCTGCAGACGCAGAGTTCCACACTGATTCCTTCTCACTCTTCCTTAATCCCTTGCCCTCACCCATGGTGCTGAACTACAAGTAGCAGAAATGTACAGGATTTCATGAGAAGTGAAATGATATTACAGCTATGCAAAAGGACAAAACCAACCTCAAAATTCTTAACTGAGGTCTCCTAAAGAAGTACTTTTCAAAAGGAAAGAGCTACAGCAGTTTATAATACAGATTTTGGTTTTTAGAGTTTCTGTTTTTTATAGAGTTTCTATTTTTGACTCAGAAGCATAATTTTATATTAACTTAGTGTGCCCTGTACACATAATGCTCTAAACTTGTGCTCTCTAATATGGTAGCTACTAGTCATATATGGCTATTTAAATGAATATTAAAAATTAAGTCCCTCAGTTGCATCAGCCACATTTCAAGTGCCCTAGACATACATGGTTAGCAGTTACCATAATCAGCAGTGCAGATACAGAACATTTCCATTACTGTGAAAAGTTCTATTGGACACCACTAGTTTACAGATTATCACTGAAAATTCAAATTAATTTTGGAAATGGAATATAATCTTCTACACTGAACATCTTCCTTGTGAACCATAACTGTTTTATTCAAGAGACTTGTAAGTATGAAGAAGTATATAACAGAAAGGGGGAGGGGGCGGGTTGAGGAATGGGGAAGTAGAAATGTCTGTTAAACTCCTAACTCAATATTCTATAATAGGGTTTCATGGATCAAGGCATGGGAATAAAAATTAAGGTGAGAGGATAGCGTATTAAGAAGAAGCCATATGCTAGGTAAGAACTAGATCTTGGTAACAACTACAACTGAGGATGCCAAAAGACTAAGGCACATGTGTCAATGTAAAAGACGTTGACAGGGAGTTCCACATGACCTTCAGTACCTAGGATGATACGTGAATTTTGATATTCTTGGTTCTGTCTCTGCCTGTGGTTCTCAAAGTGTTGTCTTCAAAGTGTATTCTATGCAGCCCTGGGCGGGAGTGAGGAGGTCCCTGGAACACTGAACTAGTAGTCACTGTATTCCTCACTGCCATGAACTTGCAGGGGGAAAACAAAAAAGCCAGTTTCACTTAAGAATATTCTTGACATAGCAGTAAACATTTTTTATTAAATATCAACTCTGGAATATACTTAAGAAAATTATTCGTGGTGAAATGGGCAGTACACATAAAGAATTTCAGATGCATAGTGAAGTACAACAGTTGTCTCAAGAAAAGCACTTGTGAGATTGTGGGAGATGCAAACAGAACAAAGCCACTGCTTTCATGGAGCACTATTTTTAACTTGAAAGAATGACTAATAAACTACGATTATCTATACTTGACTATTTGGAAGACATTTTCTTGAAAATGAAACAACTTGAGCCTCTAAAGTTAAGGAAAACAACTACTTGTGACTCATGATAAACTTCAAGCTTTCTAGCAAAAACCAGAGTCAGACTTTTAGAAAACTTGTAAATGCCACCATGAACTTGACAGTTTCCAAATACTTAAAGTCTGCTGTGGTGATATTAGTGCATGTGAGTTCTTCCAAATGACCAACATATGATTTACTGAATCATGATGTGCAAGTGATCCATTCAGAATTCAAGACCAATAGATTTTAATGTCATTGAGGAAAAAAAAGCTCATTGATATGTTTTCAGATTATAATTAACCTTTGAGGAAAAAAAAAAAAAAAGAAAAAAAACCTCTGTGTTTTGGTGCAGTATCAAAGAATATCCACAATGCTTTGAAAAGGCTATTAAAATACTTCTTCCTTTTCCAACTACACATCTGTGTGAGGCTGGATTTTCTTCATATGCTTCAAATTGAAAGCAGAAGCAGCTACGAGAATCTAGCTTCTGTTAGGCCAGACATTAAAGTGATTTGCTAAAACGATGACATGTTTTCACTAATTTTTTAGAGGAAAAGGTAGTCATTTTTCAAAAAATATGCTATCTGTGTTAACATGTAATGGGCTTACTATATTTCTTAATGAATACATAAACACCTCATATATTCTTCTTTTTGCTACAAACCAAATCTTCATCTAGTGGCAGCGTCAACCTTCTAATGGACAACTAAAACTCAACTTGGGCACCTTTCTCTCTCATATTCAAACCATCAGCAAGTCCATAAGCATCTCTTAAATCCACTCACTTCTCAACATTTCCGGCACCACCTGAGTCCAAGCTATCAAGTTTTACCTGGAAAGTTGCAACTTTCCTTGCACCTACTAACTTTAATCCATTTATCATACTGCAGGCCTAGAGTGATCATTTCGAAGTTCAATTCTGAATTTTTAGTTATTCATACCCTTACCCTCAAGAAAACACATAAACAAAAGCAAACCAAAGTCTTAAGTGGCTTTCCACTCCTCTTAGGAGAAAGAATCCTAATGCATCCTGCAAGACTCAGCATCATCTGGTCCCTGCCCACATTTCTCCAGTCTCATCACTTTCCTCTCACCTCTTCCCTCACATTCTGTCACTTGTTTTAACCTTTGTTTAGTTCCTTGATTACAGAAAGTGGTATTCTCTCTGCCCGAAATGCTCTTCTTGCCATTCCTTAGTTCCTAGAGATTTCATCTCAAGCTTGTTGTCCTAAAAAGTCTTCTCCATCTCCATGTCTACTTCAAATTCTTTTTAAAGTTCTCCTTTAGGGTACTTAGCACAATATACAGTAACGCCTCTTGAGCATTTATAAATAATAATATTCATAAATAATTTATGGGTCAGTATATAATTATACATTTATGGGTGTGCTTACTGATTAATGTCTATTATCTCTATTAGGTTGTACCATGAGAACAGCGATGATGTCTATCTTATTCACTACTGTATACCTAGTGTCTAACACACAGTAGGTCCTCATAAATATTTTCAGAATGAATGGATAAATGAATGACTTGAGATTCAGGGCAGAGTTTTATTAACTAAAGCCACCATGTTATTCTATATGAAAACAGAAGAATAAGAGCACTGAGCTATGTGGTCTTTAAGATTCTTTCGGGTTCTGATATTCTGTGGAGCAGATGACCGGGATGTGAAGATATTCCTCATTCACTACCTTTTCTATGAAACAAAAAGTCAATTCTAAAACTATCTCAAGAAGCCCTTCTAAAACTTGGCATTTATTTCATTAAACTACAAGTGTAAATCCAGGAAGTTCAGGTTGGCATGGCTGCTAAATCATGGGTTTTAGAATAAGAAAGATCTAGGTTTGGACACAGGTTCTGGCACTTACTGGCTAGGTGAAGTCGTTGAGAGTCTTGGGTTCTTCCTCATCTATAAAATAAAATAAATCCCTCTGTTCTTACAGTATGGGGAGGCCTACACAAGATGGAGAACCCAGCACATAGTGGGTGTTTAAAGTAAGTATTAATTTTCTCCCCCATAGTACACAGTGAATAAAGTAATATGTGAGCTTTTCTTCTATGAATTTTTGCAATAACTACCTATTTATCCCTAAATGTCAGTAGAGACACCAATACTCATGGGTAATGTCTATAGGATCCCCCAACAGGTTTAATGTATTATCAAATATGTAATAAATGCTTAAAACATTGGTTTCTTTAATTGACTTTTGGTTGAGTGGAATAGGGTGTGTGACTTCAGAAAAGTCAAGTTCTCTATAAAATGGGGGTATAACACCAACTATGTATGCTTCAGAGAGCTAATAAAAACAACGAAGAGAGTGGTGCATACGATAATACCCTGAAAAGTAAAATACACTCTACAATATAAAGCAGCATCATCAGCATCATCAGCATCATCTTGAAATGTCTGATGCCCAGTTTAACAATCTTTCTGTATTTCACATAAGTACTTTGTAAAAATGTCATATATAAGAAAGGACTGTTATTATCCTTACTTTATAATTAAAATTAAGAAATACATAAGCTCAATGACTTACCCAAGGGAATCACAGTAAATCAGAGGAGGAATTGATCCAGTCTATCTTATTTATCTCAATCTAAAGTTGAAGTTACTTTCACCATAAAGAAATAGATGCTAAATTTCAAAGTGTAAAAGTATTCCCAATAACCATAATCTTTCATCCGGGCAAATCTTGCTTTAAGCAAACTTTATATTTACACAAAAGATAAAATAAAGGGTGAATATTTGCTTTATAAAGCAATTCATCATAGGTGTATAAGTAGTTACCCATGGGCATTTAAAATAAGTTTTGATCTACATACAATTCCTCAGGTAAATTTCCTAGACTTTCAAGTGAAATAAATGCAAAATATAAATATCAATGTAAAAATCAATTAATAAATCATATTTGCTCAATTTAAAAACAAGCATCTCATAAATGATTGGAAAAATGTTGGAAAGGAAAAAATTCTGGACCATTTAACGTCAATACATAAAGGCATAAAGGGAGGTGGAGTGAATAAAAGGTAACCCCATTTGATGCCTTTAATATTTTTATTTTTTTATAAATTTATTTATTTTATTTATTTATTTTTGGCTGCATTGGGTCTTCGTTGCTGCGCGCGGGCTTTCTCTAGTTGCGGTGAGCAGGGGCTACTCTTCACTGTGGTGCGCGGGCTTCTCATTGCAGTGGCTTCTCTTGTTGTGGAGCACGGGCTCTAGGTGCGCGGACTTCAGTAGTTGTGGCACATGGGCTCAGTAGTTGTGACTCGCGGGCTCTAGAGCACGGGCTCAGTAGTTGTGGCGCATGGGCTTAGTTGCTCTGCGGCATGTGGGATCTTCCCGGACCAGGGCTCGAACCTGTGTCCCCTGCATTGGCAGGCGGATTCTTAACCACTGCGCCACCAAGGAAGCCCCAACATTTTTTAAAACTAGGTAGTCATATATTAATTTTATTTTGCAGATTTTAATATTTGTATTTTCAAAAAGTGAACAGAATAATTAAATGTGAGTTTCAAAACTTAACATGATATTTTTACTCAGAAATTAGATACTAATTTCTCGGCTTTAGTTGGATTGAGGTTCTTGTCACATTTTGTGTAACTCTCTATGGTTATTTTAATGAATATTTCATTTATTTGCATTATATTTCCCATTAAAAGAAAACTATCACATATTAACAATTGGACTTTAAGAAGAGAAACACATGTTCCAAGGAAATAATTATCAGATGGAATATAAAACAATTAGTACAGTGAAAATAATCACATTTTCATAATTATGACACTCTATAAGGCTTCTCAATATCTGTACAGAGCACGGGTTAGTCTACCTTTAAAACCAAGACTCCATAATCTAACTTGTGCTCAGCAAAGTTGGCTGCTCACCAAATTTCTACAAGTAATTTTATTTTATAATTGAAATTATTGTAAGATATCTTCTTTAGAGAAACTCTTCACATTTTAATGACCTACTTCCGCTTTCTCATATACTGCGCTGAAAACTTTCAGTGAGGTGAGTTTTTCCGCACTGAGCACCATGCTGGGTATTGCTCTAATGACTCTAAAACCATCCTTTTCCATCCCTCAGCTCAGCAGTTCTGTTTCTTCGATTAGACTTTTCCAAGCTGCCCTACACTAAACTTTATTAACCACGCGACCATAGGAACTGAAAATTCCTAAATGTTATTGCATTAGAACCTGTAAAATATTTCCCCTTATTTATTAAAAATAAAATTCTTGAAATTCTATGAAGTAAAATTATTTTAAGTATTCCTATGTCAGATTATTTTTTGTAGTTGATCTTCCAAAGCAAAACAAATATTGACTTAGAGGAATCATTCACTGAAAATAGTAGTTGTTGCCTACTATCCAATTAGAAGTTTCTAAATATTTAATAATTGAATGACTATTTTAGCCATTCTTACAGTTCTGCATTCTGAGGTAAGTGCAGCAAGGATTACACAAAACCACAGTTCATCTACGCTTTCCCTATACTCTTGTGCAAGTATCAGGAAGAGGGGGTCTTCTCCTCATCACTGTCCAGTAGTGGAACTTGATAACCTTGACCCCAGAGCCAGTGATTTTTGATGTGTGCATTGTATTGTATAGTATGAGAAATTTAAGAACAAGAAAAAGCTTCCATCCTTGGCAAATTCATGGTTCATTAGAGGAATAAGGTATGCATATAATAACTACAGTCTAGAGAATAACATGACAAATACTATAATCAAGTAGAAATAAAGACCCAAAGGGAGAATATAGAAGGTATCAAGAATTGCTGGTTGAAATTTGGGGGAAAAAAACAAAGATTCCTTAAAGGAGGTTGTAGCAGATACTGTTATTGCCTCCTCAATAGCTGTGCAACTGTCTACTTCCAGACTTCCAGTTATGTGAGTACACTAAACAGCTCTCTGTTTAAACCATTATTTGTAGGATATTCCGTTATTTGTTCCTGACTGGAGTCTACACAAGAGTGGTCTTCAACCATTTTTGAGCACATATTGCCTGAAACAGTTATGAAAATATCCTCCCTTTGCATATTTTTATGTAGACATCTAAAATTTTCATCATAATTTAAATATTTGCAAAGGATTCATTTTCTATTAATTTTATATATTGATATTTCAAAGTAAAATAAACTGAACCACTCTTTTGAATATATACACTGGAATCTAAATATCATTGTGCTTTTATATTAGCCATCGGTCCATTAAAAAAAGATATCAGGATAGGCACGTCTTTAAAAGTTGAAAATTTTACATGGCTTATTTTTCTCCTTGAATCCCTTCAATTTACAATTCACTCGTTCACAGAAGTTTATCCTAATGTAATATAATTTTATACTTGAAAGCCTTTTATTAGTTATCCTATTATAGTCTTCTGCAACAAAAATGTGTGTGTGTATCTATATAACATTCATACATATGTATATAAATACACATATAACCTTTCCTTAAGGATCTGTGACTATAAAACTAGAGTAAAAATTATTTTGAAAAGTTTATGTTAGTCAATGCTAATAATAATTGTTAGTTAATAACCATCAGTTACTTAAGATCTGAAATAGTTTTTATTGGTACTCAACTAAACCAACATAAATACATTTTGATAATAGTAAACATAAAAATAAAATTTTATTAGAAAGCTATCATTAACAAGTTTTCCCCCAAATTAGTTCATATATCCATTGATGAATATTACCATTAGCATCAATTCTACTGTTATTTTTAACAATTTGAGTGCTCAGGAACCTTGTTCACACAAATTGATAAACGGAAATAAAAGGAATTTGGGGGTTTTCCCTGGTGGCGCAGTGGTTGAGAATCTGCCTGCCAATGCAGGGGACACGGGTTCGAGCCCTGGTCTGGGAGGATCCCACATGCCGCGGAGCATCTAGGCCCGTGAGCCACAACTACTGAGCCTGCGCGTCTGGAGCCTGTGCTCCGCAACAAGAGAGGCCACAACAGTGAGAGGCCCGCGCACCGCGATGAAGAGTGGCCCCCGCTTGCCGCAACTAGAGAAAGCCCTCGCACAGAAACGAAGACCCAACACAGCCATAAATAAATACATAAATAAATAAATTTAAAATAATAACATTTATTAAAAAAAAAGGAATTTGGTTAGAACCAACACTTGATTATTGAACTCTTTCAGAGTTTTATGCCAAAAAATATCACACACAATGATTTCAAGATTAAGCAGTATTTTTAATAATCTACCAGATGCTGAAAACAAAGAATTAGTAACTACCTAAATTGCATAAAGCTTTGTGACTTAATCATTTGATTTAATCTGCCAACATCAATATCAGTACAATATGAACGACCCCCTGTTTGGAACCCAAGAGGATTTTACACTACAGGGAAATGTGCCAAGATAAGATCAGAACTGAGAGGGCATCTTTTTTTTCTAAAGTGGAAGAAAGGCAATTTTAAGACTCCCACCTGAGGGAAGGGCCCCCAAAGCACCCAGCTCTGAGACTCAAAGGACTGCAAAGAAAGAAGCAGTTCTTAATGGGCACGTGAGCACTCTCTGCGGCTATCCCTCAAGGTTCAGCCCAGAGGGAGCAGGATGTTTGCCTAGAAACGTCCATCTCCCAGTCTTTTCCTGGAAGGCAAAGGTTTGACGGCAAACCTTACAAGCTGCCGTCTGAGGTTCTAGAGTCTAACTGAGGATGCATCCAGGGGCTGGCTGCGATCCTCCTCAGAGTCCAGTGGGCTGGGGGCACTTCCCCCGCCTTCTCACTCCTGCTCGCTGGAACAATAAAACCAGGCTGCTAGCTTGTACACATGTCTGGTGCCCCAGCTTTTGCAGCTGCCACCTGAGGGACAGGCCCTGGATCTCCTGGCTCTGACAGCCAGTGGAGCTTGCATTCACCAGTCCCACAGGACTACAGCAAACAAAGAAGCAGTTTTTAAACAGACACAGGAACAATGCCCCCTCATGGCAATACACCTAAGCTCAGTGTAGAGTGAGCAGGCAAAACACCCATCTTTGTTCTCCCTGGAAGGGGCTTAACTACATACTTTCCCAGCTGTTACAACTGATCACATAAAAATACTAAGGATCAGAAGAAACTACTATAAGCAATTATATTCCAACAAATCAGATAACCTAGAAGAAATGAAGAAATTCCTAGAAACATAAAATTTACCAAAACTGAAATCATGAAGAAACAGAAAATCTAAAAAGACCAATTACTAGGAAGCAGATTGAACCAGTAATCGAAAACTATGCAAAAAAAAAAAAAAAGTCCAGGACCAGATCACTTCACTGGTGAATTCCATGAAATATTTAAAGAAAAATTAATACCAATCCTTCTCAAAGTCTTCCAAAAAATCAAAGAGGAGGGAACACTTTCAAACTCATTTTATGAGGCCAGCATTATATCCTGATACCAAAGCCAGAGAAGGATTCTACAAGAAAAGAAAATTACAGGCCAATATTCCTGATAAACATAGAAAAATCTTCAACAAAGTACTAGCAAAACAAATTCAACAGGGTCATACACAATGATCAAGTGGGATTTATTCCAGGGATGCAAGGATAGTTCAACAACCACTAATTAATAAATGTGATACTTCAAATTAACCAAATGAAGGATAAAAGTCATGTGATCATCTTAATAGATGCATAAAAAGCAAATGATAAAATTCAACATCTTTTCATGACAAAAACTCTCAACAAATAGAAGGAATGAATGTACCTCAACATGGTAAAGGCCATATATGACAAGCCCACAGCTAACATCATAGTCAATGGTAAAAAGCTGAAAGCTTTTCCTCTTAGATTAGGAAAAGGACAAGGATGGCTACTACTCTTGTCACTTCTATTCAACAGATATTGGAGGTCCTAGCCAGAGAAATTAGGCAAGAAAAAGAAAGTAAAAACATCCATACCAGAGAGGAAGAAGTAAAATTGTCTCTATTTGCAGATGACCTGATAGTACACATAGAAAATCCTAAAGACTCCACCAAAAAGCTATTAGAACAAATGAACAAGTTCAGTAAAGCTATAGGACACAAAATCAATATACAAAAGTTGGCTGTGTTTGGATACACTAACAACAAAATATCACAAAGAGAAGTTATGAAAACAATCCCATATACAATAGCATCAAAAATAATAAAATATTTAGGAATAAATTTAACCAAAGAGGTGAAACATCTATACACCAAAAACTATAAAACACTGATGGAAGAAGACACAAATAAATGGAAAGAGATTTTGTATTCATGAATAGGAACAATTAATATTGCTAAAATATCTATACTATGCACAGATATCCATACAATCCACAGAGCGAAGGGAATCATAAAAATTCCAATGTCATTTTTCACAGAAATAGAAAACAAATCCTAAAATTTGTATGGAGCCATAAAATACCCTAAATAGCCAAAGCAACCTTGATAAAGAGGAGCAAACCTGGAGCTATCACACTTCCTGATTTCAAACTATCTTCAAAAATACATACTAAATATATATATATTACAGTATAGCAATCAAAAAAGTATGGTATTGGTTAAAAACAGACACATAGATCAATGGAACAAAATAGAGAGCCCAGAAATAAACCCATGCATATATGGTCAATTAATATGCACACACACAATGGAATATTATTCAGCCTTAAAAGGAAGGAAATCCTGCCATTTGTGACAACATGGATGAACCTGGAGGGCATTATGCTAGGTGAAGTAAGCCAGACAGAAAAAGATAAATAGTGCTGATATCATTTATATGTGGAATCTTAAAAAAAAAAAAGAAAAAAGTTGAACTTCTAGAAACACAGTAGAATCGTGGTTGACAGGGGCTGAGGTGGGGAGTGGGGTGGAGGAGCTAGGGAGAGGCTGATAAAAGGGCACAAACTTTCAGTTACAAGACGAATAAAGCCTGAGGATCTAATGTACATTAATGACAACTATAATTAACAATATTGTATTGTATGCTTGAAAGTTAAGAGAGTAGATCTTAAATGTTCTCACCAAAAAACAAAAAAAAAAGTAAATATGTGAGCTGATGAATGTGTTAATTCGATGGTGGGAATCTTTTTACAACGTGTGTGTGAATATGTATATAAATATATATAAAATTATCGTGTTGCACACTTTAAATATTCTACAAGTTTTTATTTGTCAATTATACCTCAATAAAGCTGAAGGGAAAAAAAAAAAAAAAGAAATGAGTTGGAAAAACTGTGCAGCACCCTGGAAGGGCATCTGAGGTAATGAACATATCAGCTGTGATCTTACATATAAATAACAAGAAGGGTCCTCCAAGAAAGCAGAAAAGGACTGCTTGCCAAATTGGACGTATATCAAGTGCTTCCTTTACCGAATAGGAGCTTTTGTTGAAATAGCCTGCATTCTCCACAATTCTACATTTTATATGCAGTCACCTTTAATTTATGCTACATACAACATACTACAAGGAGCCATAGCCAGATCTGATGAAAGCTTCATGTCACTCAGAGGTCCCGGATGAGATTTTGAGACAGATGATGTAACTGGATGAGACTCTGAAGTGGTCTTCTTTGGGAAAGGCAGGAAAGGTATTTCACACAGTATGTATGTATGGAGTGAAGACTGTGTATGGATGTTGAAAAGTCAGTGAGCTGAGTACGACAAATTTTGTTAGCAGCTACTCAATGGATAGTATCCTCTTCTTATCCTTATTTTGTTAGGGGCCACTATGTGCCAGACTCAAGTAACCTATCATGACTGATCTAAACCTTTGCTAGACACTTACATTCCTAAACTCGCTTGCAACTATGGGGGACCAAGTAACCCAGTTCTGGTCAATGAGAATTAAGGGAAGGTGGGTGAGTGATTTTTGAAAATAATTTTGTTTCTTGAGGAAAGCTGCTTGTACTGTCCTTCCCTCTTCTTCCTGCCTTGAATGCAGACATGATATGTGGAACCATAGGTGCCATCTTGAGACTATGAGGCAGTAAATCTGAAGACATATAAGAAAAAAAGACCAGGAAGATGCTATGTGTTGAAATGTGTCCCCCCCCACCAAAGATATGTTGGAGTCCTAACCCCTAGTACTGTAAAATGTGACCTTATTTTGAAATAGGGTATTTACAGAGGTAATCAAGTTAAAATGAGGTCACTAGGGTGGGCCCTAATTCAATTTGACCTTATAAAATGTTATTATATATCTGTATCTGTGTCATTATAAAAAGCAGAAAGTTGGACACAGATACAGACACCGGGCAAAGGCAATGGGAAGATGAAGGCAGAGACCGGGTTGATGCAGCAGAAGTCAAGGAACAGCAAAGATTGCCAGCAAACCACAAGTGAGGGGGGGGTCAAGGAACAGATTCTCCCTCAGGGCCCTCGGAAGGAACCAACCCTGCTGATACCCTGATCTTGGACTTCCAGTCTTCAGAAATGTGAGACAGCCAAAGCACTCTTAAGGAAGAAGAGCAAAGCTTGGAGGTGTCATGCTCCCTGATTTCAAACTATACTACAAAGCTATAGTAATCAAAACAGTACAGTACTGGCACAAAAAAAGATACACAGACCAAGGGAACAGAATAGAGAGCCCAGAAATGAACCCACACTTATATGGGTGATTAGTCTATGACAAAGGAGGCAAGAACATACAATGGGGGAAAGACAGCTTCTTCAATAAATGAAACTAATATAATATTGTATGTTACCTATACTTCAATAACAAGTATTTTAAGAATATAGAAAATTAAAGGGAGAGTGCAAGAATGCAAGAGGAATTTTATTCTGCAATGAAATAAAAGAAAAAGTATGGAAAAAGAAAAGAGTTATGAGACAATACATTTGTTGTTTAAGTCACCCAGTTTGTGATACTTTGTTACTGTAGCTCTAGGACACAAATACAGGTGATGAAGCAGAAAAAGAGAAATAGTCTGGCCCTTGATAGTATCCTTAAGCTTAGTAGCAAGCCCTAGAGCCACCTTCCTTCTAACTTCTCGTGAAAAGAAAAACCAAACCTTTTGGTCTGAGCTAGCATTAGTTTCATACTCTGTTACTTGCACCTAGTACATCCTGAAAAATATAATAGATGACTTTTCAATCAGTCTTGAATAATAAACAGGGTTTTGACAGATATGGATAGGAGGAGATGAATGAGCAAAGTCACTGGCTAAAGGGGCCAGTGCAGCAGAGGTTCTATTCAGGGCACAGAGGTAGACAGCTGGACCACTGGTGTTAGGAGGAAGAGATAATGGATAACAAAGTGGAAACGTTACTGGAGCCAGATTGTGGAAGGTGTTTAACGATATGCTAAGGTTTGTCTACTGTCAAGAGGCAATCAATACTGGAAGTTTTAATAGGAAAATAAAAGGATCAGAACTGAACTTGAATAGTAGAAGTAAGTAGTATGTACTGAAATAGTGAGAGAGTAGAGACAAAAAGATCCATATAAAAGATAACAGAGCTGTAATTAAAATAATGGAGGAGGATGTGGGAAAGAGGAGGTCAGAATGAGATACTAAAAAAAGTGGACGGCACGAGGTAGTAAAATGACCGTTTTAGTCCCGAGTGTTGAGAGAATTGTAATCAAACACATTGGGATGACTTGGGAAGCTCTAAAAACGGTGGCATCTAAGTTCCAGCCCCAGAAACTCTGATTTATGGGGAGATGGGTGTGGAAGGGTTGTTGGGATATTTCAATGAGGGTCATACCGGCTAATTTCAGAAGCAATACTCAACTGACATTATTGCATTTGTCCTCGTTTAAATACAAACTTTTATGTCTTCACTCACTCAACAACTGGCACTGGATTACGATGGTGATAGAGATTGTTTGCCCTCAGAGCATTTATAATCTTTACCAAATGAGAGTTTTGGCTTAAATATAGCTCTAAATCTACTTTCTTGAGTATTAGTTTTCTATCAGAACAGAAAATCAAGATGAAAACATACAAATCTTCTGGTGGTCATTATGAGATAAAGAATGCTTTATCCATTTTTTTTTTTCTTCTGTTTGAGTGAAAAAAGAGAGAAGGTCTTTTATGGGATAAGAAAACAATGAGTAAGATAAGCTATTAAGAGGGAACGTTGTGATATCATAAGCTATAGAAGTAAATATATAAAAATAATCTATATAGATAATATTTTATATCATATAAATTATACTCATATTAATATTTATAAATTAAGCTACATCTGAACAATAATTTCTGCTTTATATTTGTTAAAAAGTAGATTTAAAATACAGGACCTAATGGGTCCTAATATAATTGTTTTCCAGAAAAAATTCATTCAATAATTAATTCATATCGTTCCATACTTTAATGGTCTTTCTCAAGTTCAACCAGCTTCATAGGAGACACATGGTATTGAGCCAAAATACACAACTTATTTCAGGTTTTCCAACAAAGATGTATTTAGAAATAGAATTAGCACCTAGAAATTCACTCCATAACTCACCAAGCCACAGCTCTACTTTTTTGGAGTTATCTAGTAAATTAGTCTCTTCCTTTTGTTGCTAAATGCAAATACTTTCTGGTCCCATCACAGCTCATGCTGGACAGGAGCAGAGGGTAGAGAATTAATGAGGAAAAGACTCACTCTTCATTTCAGTACCTTAGAAAGGGCTGTAGAAGGAAGGAAGTGAGGATGGATGAGTCGAGGGAGAGCTTGATATTACTGAATGTAATGAAAATTTAAATGCTTTGAGATAATCTTATGTATGACTTTCAGTAACACGTGAATTTCAAATTCTATTGCAAGTAAAATAAAAGAATGATTACTTAAAAACTTTTCTTTAAATTTCTGTCGTGGGTTTCATTTAAATTGTTCTTGGACTACTGTCCTTGGTATATGATGTTTACTCTTTTATAAGACAGACTTAAATTGAACCACCTTTACTAGCAATAGCTACCAATTTCCCAAAAGAAAGAAACAGAATAGCCCAACAAGATTATACAAATACCATGCATACTCACTCATGGTGATGAGAATCTGGGGAAAAGTGAACCATTCTCTTGTTACTGACTGGGCCAGGAGTGGTCACCTGAAAGGAGATTTAAAACCAAAAATAGGTCACAGTTGAGTGTGTAAAAAGGCAGTGAATAATAGGGATGTTTTCATTTGAGGACATCCACTCTGAAATGGAGAATATAACGATTCTCAAAATCTAAGACACAACTGCATGGACCAGAAGATACTTTAATTACTGCTAACAACGTGCTATTTGTTTTAGTCTAGCATAGTTCCTCGGCTAGAATTTTAAGACTATTTAAAAAGTACCTTCATAACAGAAAAAAAAATTTTTCTTAAGAACTAGACCACGGACTCTCATTTCCAAATACTGTACAACTGCAAATATATTTAACTGTATATTAAAAAAGGTTTATTAGATTAGTGCTGAGAAGATGATATTTCCTAGGACCAACATGTTTGTAGTTAACCCCTAAATGTAAATAACATGTATTATAATGCACACATTTTAAATGCATACAAATTAGGAGTTTGGGATTAAACTATACTCACTACTATATATAAAATAGATAAGCAACAAGGACCAGCTGTATAGCACAGGGAAATATATTCATTATCTTGTAATAACCTAAAATGAAAAAGAATATATACATATATATATATGTATAACTGAATCACTTTGCTGTATATCTGAAACTAACACAACATTGTAAATCAACTGTACTTCAAAAAAAATGCATACAAAGACTTAAGTCAAGGAAGTAGTGAGTAGTCCTTTTTATAGTTTTCCCATAAAGTTAGGAATTGTTTGTGTATTTACATAGAACAAAATGTAATTTCACTTAAGAGAAAAAATTTTATTCCTTTATTTCTAAATCAAATTAAAAAGCTGATAAAGAATTCAAGGTTCAACTTTTTTGACATTGCAAGCTATTCCCATTTTTAAAGAAAATGTCACAACTTTCCTATCCTATAGAGGGTTCTCAACGGGAACATAAACACAGCATGAATCCACCATCACAACTGATGAGACATAAACTGACAGCAAAAGGCTTTACATTATGCTCTGCTATATTAAAAAAAAAAATCCCTCTGTAATTATAGAAGTGCCACTTGACGTATAGAATCCAAAAAGGCATGATGAGGCAACAAATGCCCCTCAGAAGAAATGAACATTTTCAAAAATGTATTTTGTCTCGTATCAATTGGGTAACATGGGTGCCAGCACATACTGAAACTCTAAGAAATGCAAATATTGCAAATGTGCACAGATGATGACATTAATAACCCTATGGTTTGAGCACCACAGGTAAACATGTGGCTCAACTCCAGGACTACATCTTGCATTCATCTCAAAATGAGGTTTTCATGCTATTCCAGTGGGTAACCCTGGAATATAGTAATCCATTTTCTACACAGTGGCTATGAGAAAAGCCGACTGCGCCTATGTCATGCTTTGTTAGAGGTTCATGATCACATTATCTCATGGTGGACCTGACACTTTTATTCAGTTTACAGTATGTTCTATGTACAGGCAACTTATTTCCTTTGCCAGGGCTGCTGACAACCTTTTCCACACTATATTAATCTTGTTTACTGACTTTATCTTGGTACAAATATCAGAAAACTGAACTTTTTATCTCAGAGAAAGAATAAACAAAGTGTTGACAGAAGCAGAAGCTATTTTCAGGGCTAAAATTGCTTGTTTACCTGCAGCTATACTTATGGAAAAATGTTTAAGTCTTGCTCTGGCTTGAAATACGTAATCTGAAATTTAATAAATGAAGAAATTTCACATATACCCATGTGATAAATTGCCTGATGAAAACAATGCAACTGAGTACAACAAAACAGAATTTATAACTAATTTATACCACAATACATATGTAAGCTTTCAATCTAGTCAGAAATAATCATACTATGTATTTCTCAGAAATCATATATAGAAACTATAAGCTCAATTCAATTGCTGTAAATAACTCACAAAAGATTTACAATATCAAATGTAGATGTTTAAATGACTCTACATATTTACCTAGTACATGGCCCTTTTTTTTTAAAAAAGAGGTGAATATCCTTGACTGTTATTTCAAGTCAATTTTGGTTTTACTTTTAAAGATATGTAACGAGGCATAATTTAGAATTTTTTTAATGAAATAAAGAAACACTGAGATCCATACATGATGATCTTCTTAGGGTCAATGACACTGGTCTGCCTCAGGAGTAAACTATTCTAACAACAGGAATCTTTTGCTACTTTAGTGACTAGACATGCTTACCAAAAATCTGAGGGTAAGATCTTAGTATAGAATTCAGCTTATGGAAATCAGGGCTATACTGGAGTTTCAGTGTTTTTTAAACTTGAAAACATGTATTTAATATGATTGATTATTAGTAGATACTTCAAAGAATTATAAAATGTCAAGAAACATTCTTACAGAATTCTTCCTAAAAATTTATAATTCGGGGTTAATCTTTCTAAAAATAAAATGAAGCAACGTAAAACATCAGGTCAAAGTATTAATTTCTAGTAAATGATTAAGTATGGTGATTATTTTATTCTCCAAAAAATATGCCTTCCAGGTATTCCAGAAATGTCTTAGAAAGAAATCACAAGTTAAAAAAAAAATCATAACTCTTTAAATATCCCATAAGATATTCATGTTGTAAAAGTTATTTGTTAGAAAAAGTAGATTTTATTTCACAAGGTCAGATAGGAAACAGGTATTCTGTTCTTCATGAGAAATAGTATCTCCCCAATCCAATTCTTGTTATTTGTTAAAACTCTGGAAACAATCTTTTATATAATTAGCCAATATTTACTGATAAGAATCTTAAACATCACACTATATGCCCTGAATTTTTATGATTCATTTGTTAAATATTACTACATCAATAGTGACTACAATCCTAAATAAAGTAGGCATATTTCTTTTCAGTATCTATGTTTATTATGCAAATTATTAAATTAAAACAATAAACTCAAAGCTAGATAGGAATGAATGGTCTCTGGATAGCATAGCGTTTATGTCAACTTCTGGCCTTACTAGATTGTGAAATAGACTATAATGCTAAAAGATCACATGGATCTCAGTTTTTACTATTGTTATTTACAATCAAGTTATCAACCTTAGAAAATCAGAAATGTAGTAGTTACTAGATGAAAACTTAATAACAGCTGTACAAGTACCACTATCAAAATTCATAAGGTCAATACGTACCAATATAAGGGAAATTTAGCCAAATGATTTCAATGACAAAATATCTTTCTCAGTTTTATTAGATACATTAAAAGAAATTTCTTATTTTTTCTATCACTGATTTATCAACACTGATTTTATGACTTTCCTTCAAAGATAGACAGAACAGTTGGTTTTATATCTCATTTTCACTTTGTTATTGTTACCAAACCCACTGCATCTCATCCCATTCTTCTATAATTAGATGGTTGAATGAACTACTTCCCATATTAGGTAAACTTATCTGAGACACAATGGTCTTATGAGATTAATAATGAGTTTGTTCAACATGAATGATATCCTACTTATGATCTCAATGAATAAGATTCCTTCTATAAGTTCAGGAGATGTTATGTCTCCATAGAAGCACAAGAAACCATCATCCTTTCTTCTCTGCCTCTAGTAGCGCCATTGTCCTCCAACTTTTCTCTCACTTACAATTATATTTTGCTTTCCAAATGCTATTCTGCTTCAGTGCCTACACTGACAAACACTTAGGGTGGCAGGCTGCCATTCAAAAGAAGGCCTTTCAGTTGTGTGAGAACTGGTCAATCAAATCCGCCCGGCCTCCAGGCTACAGCGAGACATTGTCTGAGCCTCCCTGCCAGTTTGTCAAGACCCAGAAGCTTCCTGCTTCTCTAAGGGCCATTATTAATTTGACTCAACTTCTCTGAAGAAAGAAACAAGCCTTTAAAGTTTAGCAGGTTCTGCATGAAGGCCCCCCCCCGGTACATTCAATAAATGTGTCAGTCAAATATATGTGACAGATATTAAGGAAAACAACTCAACAGCAAGAGGCTTAAAAATAGGACTTTAAACCCTGGGGGTAAGAAGTAAGGAAAGGAAAGCAAAGAGGTGGAAGAAAACTTACTATCGTTGCTAGTCTATACATTATCTTCATTTAAAAACAAGCCCAAGAAAATCATATTCTAAATGTTTTGCAATAGTTGATTTTAATTAATAGCTGTTAAATGAATGTGTATAATGTCAATCTTTTAATCACATACAGAAGAATGAAGAAAGATTCTCCAAAAGTATTTCAAATGAGGGCACCTGAGTTTACATCAGTGTTCTAAAAATGTGGTACAAGATAGTTGGGAGAATGAACAAAATATTTCATTGTGTCACCTGTTCTCATATATAATATTACATAATGGTCACGATTCACAAAAGGCACAATTTATTTGGGGATGGAAAGCATTCAAGAAAATAACATTAGAATTACTTCTAAAACAACATACAAAAAAGTAGAAATTACTTTAGAATTACTTTTAAAGCAAATACAAAAAAGTAACAATTCAGGTAGCATAAATGGATATCATTTATATGATTAAAGGGAAACAAAGTAGTTATCTGATTTAAGAGGAATAAGGTGGGCAGAAGGGAGTTGTGTGCAGTTTCTCTCTCCCTGCTCCAATCCATCTTAGCAACTTGCCAAACTCAACTTTCTAAATTGCTGCTTTTCAACATGTCAGTTTTCTCATGCCAGAGCCATCCAGAGCTCCACACTGAAAGCAAAATTAAAACTAATGAGAAATGCATTTGAAGCCCTCTCTAATCTCATCCCTGCTTTCCACTCTGATCCTTCTCTCCAGCTCCTCATGCAGTAGTTGATTGTTCCTTGTTCTAAACCCCAAACTGCTCTACTTGATACAATTCAACAAATATTTACTAGTTACCTATTGTGTATATAAAATCATGCTTAACTTTACTATATAATGAGTGGTATACGGCTCCCATTCAGTTGGGTGACTTTAGTTATATCGTTACATTGATTGTTACATTGATTTAGTTATATTGTTACAAAGATTACTAATCTTTTTTACATAATGATAAAGTTCTGTGTTAAGGGACCCCTCTAATTCCAAGGTGTTTTTTTGTTTTGTTTTGTTTTTTTTAAAGAAAGAAAGATCAGTAAATAATTCATGTGCTAATCCATATTTTACCTTCATTTGTCTAGACGGCTATTAAAGTAAATGTGAAATTATACGGGTGACTATGAAGAATCCTCTTCACTGGCTATAAGAAACTAAAAAATAATAGGTGCATGCAGAATGCCTGATGTGTGCCAGGTAAGGTGTTGGATCTGAGGGAGAGGTCAGTGTAATAAGTCCTTACCTATGAGGAGTTCCAGCTTTGGACAATGTCCTCCTGGAAGGAATATTCAGGAAGGAAGATAATCCATTTCTGAGGACAACTGAATTACCTGAGGTTTCAAAAGTTGTTGTACTAAATTAATAAATTTGTACACTAGACTTTGGTTTTCTAACCAAGAAAATGCCTCAGAGTTTGGGATTTTATAAAATCTAATAACATAACAGAAAGATGTACTACGTTCTCATCATTATTCATATCTTTAAGTATACCAATATTCATAAACAATCTTGCTCTTATCAGCAGAGCTCACCCTGGTAAGATTTTAGGAGGAAAAAACCTCTTTTTAGGATCTATGCAGCATCTACTATTCACAGCCTTCATGTTATTTAAATTATATTGTAGTAGATGTTAACACAGTGAGTGAATCTGATGAATTTTACCTGGGTGTCAAGGTTAAAGGTTCCACATTGTTCCATTATACTTTTACTATGCAATTTTTAACCCTTCTTGGAAGGATGTAAGCATGAACAACCCAACAATAAAAGTGTGATAATGACTACCCATGACACATCAAGAATTAATACAATTTGTAGAAATATTTTTGTGATTAATGATGACACTCCTATTCTTTATCAGTCTTTCCTGCTTATAAGGTAAGTTTTCACAGGCAAGATGGCTAAAGTGAATAGACGTCATTATCCTCAAACACTAGATGAAGAAACTAACACCCACTGGGGTGAGGGCACATAACACCCAGATTACAAAGACTAAAAACAGAGCTAGATTTGAACCTACGTTGTTCTATCCACAATTTACTACGTTTCCCCTACAGGGGACCACACAAAGGAGACAATACACCAAAACAAGTGTTTTCTGTATTTGGGGATTTGCCACAGGAGATGCTGGCTTGAATCTAGAATACACTCTTGGAAAATCTTCAGCCTAGAAATATACATTCAAGGACATTCTGGTTTTTACTTGTAACTTCAGGGTAACCTACGGGGCTATTTTAAATATAGGCAAGAGTGAGCATGGCAGCTCAAACAGGGTTGTCAGCCCATGTTATGGAGAGACTAACAAGAATAACAAATGGCTCCACCGCTAGTCATTACAGGCAAAGTAGTAAAACAAATTTAAAAATCGCACTAGAGAGGAGTAAACATTTCATGATGAGAATATGTGAGGAAACTTGGAAAATTTGAGAACTTGGACTCTTTTTTTCCTTCAAAAGCAGATAACAATGTAAATGTGAGATTACACCTGCAAGCCAGAAAGGTTTTATAAAGAATCAAAAAATCACAGGAAATAAAGCACAGAGAAGCACAAGGCTATCCTTTCAATTGAGGATTACGTTTTCTGGCAGGAAGCGTATGTGTCAAAGGGAAGATGCTAGGTGTCAGTATCACATGAAGTAGTGACTGAAGACAGACTTCAGGTAATCTGGAAGTAATCTTAGTACATTTTCAAGTAATAGCAGCACATATATCTCTTTAAAAGAATTCTCAGAATGCGAATTATGCTAAGCTGATAAAGGTGTGGAAATATACACACATACATATGTGTATATATATGACAACATTAGCAATTCTTCTATTTTCATTCTAAAATTAAACAATGTAATTGTTTTAAATCTTCACTTTAAACAGTCTTTTCCTAGTTAAAATAAGTCAGCATTAATAATTAAGAATTTAGAATTATTGGCTTATTAGAATAATAATACTTCTAATTATTAAGTGTATAAATTCTCATTTCTGGCCTACAAAATAATGAATGATCTAAATGTTTTAATAGAAAGATTAATCAGTACATAATTAAAAAACAAATACAGCAACAATTTTTTTTTTCTCACGACTCCACGGTAATTTTTTTTTTTTTTTTTTTTTGAGTAAGGAACTAAAAATTAACCAGCTCGGAATGATGGTCAATAGTGATTAAGGAAAGAGTTTCACTTTGCCATCCAGTTTTACTAGCAAGCTGTGAGTGGCCTCTGCTGGCTGACCAAAGCCTTCTTAAATCACTCATTCATGATGCTTGCAATACCATAGGCTTCAAGAAAATAAGGATAGGTCCACATACGTTTATACAAAATCCATTGTGCATAAAGATCTGCCTTTTATAAGAGTAAATGCCAAAGTAATAAACAAAATGTGCACAAGATGGTGTAAAAAACTTTATAATCTCATCCCACTGCAACATACTTAGATTATACTCCAAATCTATACATCTTCTAAAATTTGAATTTAGAAGCCATAGGAGTGTGAATGTGGATTATCTTATTCAATTCACATCAAGCAATTCACATCTACATTTAAAAATAAGCATTTTCCGGAGGTTCATTTTACACACATACACACATATACACAAACACACAGACCTTTTCTCAAAATTAAGTGTATAATGCAGGGAAATGCAAAGAAAGACTGAAATAAAAATCTTTTAAACAATTAGTGATATAAAAAAGGCATTAACATTTTATATGATGGTTTATGAAGATACTAGCCAGGAAACACAGTAAAGCAAAACAATTTTAAAGATTTCTAGATTATTGTACCCCTGTTTGGGCAGAAGTAATTTTATATTCAAAACTTAAAATTGCAATTAAGAAGTTGAAACCTTACTAGTATTAGGTTATGTTAATTTAGTAATCATAATAGAGACGAAAAAAAGTTTCCTTTTTTTTCTCAGCAGCTTTCTATTAATAAAAACCTCCTGTGCATTACAGAATCTGTGATTTTTAAATTTATCTATTTAAACATACCATTATATATGATTCTCTTCATACTCTACCCAGTCTATCCACTTAAAATATACCCCATTATCAAATATGCCTAATGCTGTCAAAAGGTGACTACATTTACTTTAAAAAGTTATTGTTCTCACATGTGACAATACTCCAGTATATTTCAACCCTCATTTCAGAATTCAGTCCCATTATCTTGCCTGCTCAAAAAAATGTTCACAGGGTTAGCTAGCTGACATATAAGATAACCCTCCATCTCACCAGACACCGTTGGGATATGACACACTGACCCACTGTAAGCCCTTATTATTAGCCTGAAATATATAGCACGTAATGCAGTTCCTGCCAGGGAATTTGTTTATAAAAATCCCTTTATCTCCCTGGACATTCATAACGCTTTTAAAAATAATGTTCAACTATTTAAAGAAATTTCAAACAACAAATAAAAATTCTAATGGATGTTTTGAAGCCTATCCTCCCATCTCTTGCAATTCTGCAGAAGCTTAAAAAAGAAGAAAAAAAAAGGGAGTCACATATACAGAAACTAGAAACTAGAAAGTGTTTCCTTCTTGGAGCTTACGTATACAGAGTCTATTATATAAAGAAGAGACTTAAAAAACAAAAAGGATGCTTAATAATTCCCACTCCTAATGAGAATTATAACACACTGAAAAGTTTGGTACATGTAAAAATAATTTTTTTTTTTTTTTGGTAGTAGAAGAGGTCAGGGGTAACATGGCAGTGAAGGTGATTATGATAATCAGCAAACACGACTGGTAAAGTAAAAAATCATTAAGATAGCTTTTTGAACAAAAATCCTACCACATACATTAAAAAATTTAGGAATATAAGCAGACTAGGAAAACTTTTCAGTGCTTAGTTATAAATTACTTAAATTATTCTGATACTTGGAAGACATGATCAACATTTCAGGAACTAAAATTGCTTTCTTTCCACATTAATTATTTGATAATTTATCACAACATTATCAGTGGTACATATGCCCTTTTGAATTGCGTGTTTTTTTAAATTTTTCAAATTGTTTTTATAAACTAGCTTATTTCTTCCTACCTTAAGCTGACAGTGATGTTGTATGGAATTTTAATTTACATCAAAAGAGAAAAATTACAGCTGGTTTCGACATTTAAAAGATTGCCTCTAAGAAGAGCAAGGATACACTGATAGTAATTTATAAGAAAAACGCTGATAGTCTCCACATTTAAAAACTGATTACCTTAATATGGTTTATATTTAGCAAATAAAACACTTAAGATAGTATATTCTACAAGCTGTTCTCCTTAAGCAAAGATGCAGGCAACCACCCAGTCTCGTGTAATGCAGTTCTGATTATTATACTGTTAATTGCACTAAAACATGTCTATAACTTTAAAAACAAAACCGCGTAACTGTGACTTGAGAGGAGAAGGAAAAAGATCACAACTACAAGCATATGCAAACTATTCTTTAAGGTTTGTATAAATGAGTGAATGAATTAATTAAAAACAAATCAAATATTAGTTAAGGATAACAGACTATCTTAGTATCTTACATACTATCTTTCTCAATGAATGGCTACACAAATCACAAATAATAACCCACAACTTTTAATATCCTTTGGCCAATATATATTTCGAGTAAAAAAATCACATAGTCAGACCCTCATAGCTGGGGGACAGTTGTTAGTAGAATTAGCTTTAAATTGAAAGAAGTAAATATCTAGCTAAACTCTGGTTGCATCATAAAATCAATCAGACAGCCAGAGATGGTCATGTGAGGTAAGGTCTGGCCAATAAGAAGTATGTCAATCACTGGGTGGAGCTTCTAAGGAAAGTTCTTTCAATGGGATTTACTAGCTGGCATGTACTTTGTGCCCTTCTTTGTACTTCAGGTTGCCCGGGATGCAGGCAACAACACCCATTTTTTTGACTAGCAGTGAAAGATCAAAAGAATCAAAGGTTTCCACCCTGCCATCCTTTATCTGGATAACAAAGCCATCAAATGTCTTCTCATGACATGAAGAAGAAACAAAGCAAAACACTCTTTCTTTCAAGACACCATTATTTGGGCATTTTGTTACATGCACCAAGTCCAATCCCTAATTAATAATAATAAAAGTAATAATGTTGATTGTATTCATTAAATTCTACCTTTATTCTTAAAACAAAACAAAACAAAACAAATCAAACAAAAAATACATGCCATTCAGTGGGTCAGGAATCCACAAAAAGAGAAGAGTTATTGAATATCTATTCTACACGCCCAGTACTCTGCTAAGTGCTATAGAAGATACTAAAGAATTGCATAATACAAACCCTGCTAGCTAATATGTTACAAACTCAAAATATATAAACCAATAAAGATGAAACAACCACTAAACTGTGTGCATTTAGTTACAACTGCAATAGCAGTTCGAAAAAGAGAAATTGTTAAAGCCTGACTTAGCACATGTGTTTTTTGGCAGAGAGACTTAAGGTGAGTGCTAGAAATGGGAAGAACTTAAGCTGATGGAAGGAGGGAAATTATATGCTAAACACAGGTACGAGGTGTGGATCAAAAGAGTATTTAGACTGAAAATGAAGAAGTAAGCCCAGCTAGAGCAGAAGTCTGACGGAAATAAAAGCTGGATAGGTAATAAAGTTTCAGAAATCTAGGAATTTGGTTCATTCTGTAAAATAGTCTATGTTCGAGTGTCCACAGATTGAGATAGAACGTCCTGACTAGTTGATACTGTCAGACTCCAGTAAGAAAAGGGTGCCTCATGGGGTTAGCACATGTAAGCTATTATATACAGGATGGATAAACAACAAGGTCCTACTACATAGCACAGAGAACTATATTCAATATCCTATGATAAACTATAATGGAAAAGAATATTAAAAAAAGAATGTATGTATCCGTATAACTGGATCACTTTGCTATACAGTGAAAATTAATACAACATTGTAAATCAACTATACTTCAATAAAAAAAATAAATGGTACAACCAAAAAAGAAAAGAAAAGGGTGCCTCAAATCAAAATAATAAAAAGAAACAAAAGAGGAGGTATTTTCATATTTTAAGTCGCTGTATTTTCACCTTCAGTAAATCCCAATCCCTGTCGCTTCTGGGTTCCTAGGATCAAGAGCCTGTGAGCTGCAAAAACAGTTTCCCCTACCTGCAGCATGAAGAGGCAAGCCCTTCTGCCAGTGATGGCTGGGCCTTGAGGCTCCTGCCTTCCCACTCTTGCAGAGCATGGAAAGGAGAACTGAGGCTGAAGTAGGGGGTAAGACGGAAGCCACGGTTCGAACTGCCCCCACTCATGTAGGGTAAAGTGAGGGGTAAGACCAGATAAGCATGGGGGAACCGAGGAATATCTGCTTAGCTCCGGCACAGCTGGTGAGGAGGCAGGTCTCCAACAGAGTCCCACATTTGAGTTGGCATTCTGCCCAAACTGGCACAGAAGTGGAAAGCTGCATTGGTGGAAGGAGGGGGCTAGATGGATAGCCTGAGAGAAGGGTACTGGTTCCCCATGGACTGAGTGTGCTAGGCAGGTGATCCAGGAGTTTTGGTAAACTAATGGGGGAGGGGCGGGCGGGACCAGTGGATGAGCGCAGTCTTGGGACCTAAAGAAGCACAGAGACTTGGAGATCAGAGACAAATGGCTGGAACGCATGGGCTTTGGTAATGGGTACCAGCATAGTTCCTCCAAACGCCAAACAGGACCAGACTTATACAAGTGAATGAGGTGCCTGCGTTCAGATCACAACAGCTAGACAGACCTCAGCAAGGACCAAAGAGTACTGCATGGGCAGTAGGACGATGCATGGACCAAAGCTAATCTTCTCCATGACCCCAAGGGCACATGAACTCCCTACTGCCTCTGGGAGAGAAGCAGATGGGAGGGGGAAAAGAAATGCAAGACCAAGCATTTGTTAGAAACAGACTTGATACTGAGATACGGTAATCGGCAAATCCGTTTCACTTCCCGACTCCTGCATCCCCACCCACACGCTCCTTCCCCACATCCAGTACTAATAAGTGGAAACTCACGAGAAATATCAAATGGAGTAAATAAAGAAGCTCCATTTTCTTTTGCCCAAGTATTAAACTTTTGCCCCACTACACTTACAAACTGACATCAACCCTTTAAATATACTCATGAATAGAAGAATTATCCTTACACTAGAATAGATGAAAATCTTTCTGTGTGATCCATAAGCAAGGAATAAAGCATTAAGTACTTTACTAGTTTAAGCTTTCTCACTATTTTACAGCAAAATTCCACGTAACGTATTATATTTTTCAATCTGCAGGTTACAAAATCAACTGTGACCAAAACATCACTTTTATAATAAGATTAGAACACAAAGCAATATGAAGTCCCATCAGTAATTCTTGCTGTCTGATGCACTGGTCACAATAGGATATATCATCCACAAGGTTTTAAAATAATAAATTAGAATTTATGATTTCATAAAATAGATTTCATCAATTTTCTCTTTTTCTCCAGTATAGAGTAGTTCTTAGGAGCTGAACATCATCATGATTAAAAGTATGGGGTATGAAGCCAGATGGCCTGGGTCCAAAGCCTGATTCCTCCACGTTTCAGCTCTATGACTGCTTTAACTTCCTCATCTATAAAACAGGGATGAAAGTAGTACCCATTTTATAGAGCTATTACGAGAATTAAATGAGATAATCTGTAAAACACATAGATCAGTATCTCGTAACTATCATCATTTGTATTAATTGTCTCAAGGTCTAATGCAAGATACAATCTCAATGATAAGATGACACAATAAATATTACAATAGATGTAAGCGAGAATAAGGAGGTTTTGTAGGATTGCTGGGAGTTGGGAGCAAGGAGGGTGTGTATGCAGGGCAATGGTGCAATTGAAGATGTTTACTACTGGGAGCATCAATCACTCTTTTCAGTGAATTACTTGAAACAACAGAGCAATTGTTTCTCACGAGCATATAGGAAATGCCGATACATATTTAATATACAAAACACATCAAATTATAAAGAAGAGTTACTTTACAAATTAAGTGAAAAACCACAAGGTAGCCAGTCTAAATCACAAAATTTAATTCAGTAATTTCCACAAAGACATTATTAGTGACTACATAAGCTGGTGCTTTTCTGATGCTTTTCAACTAGCGGAAAGGTCATGAGTTTAAATAGAGTTAAATATCTTATCTATAATAATGGTCCATAAATTGAATGTTTTATAGCTGATTTGCTGTTTTTGGCCAATTCTAAGGGCCTGAAGGAAACCTGAACTGGCAACTGGCAAACCATTTGAATTCATGCTATTAAAGTAATAAAGGGAATGCACCTCTTCCCATGCTCCAATTCAAACACACACACACACATACACACACACACACACACACACACACACACACACTGAATATTTAAGACTTTGTGCCAGGAATTGTCACTCATACTTCAAATTCATCCCAGCCTCTTACTTCAATTTTCTTTTATTTGCACTGTGCCTCTTATACTCTCCACCTATCCAAACCTTACCTACACATAAGGCTCAATTAGCGTATTCTTCATTTATATCAGCCTACGTTTTTCTCTTCTTTCTTTGAAATCATATTGCAATTATACAGAATTATACAATTTTGAACTTATTTGCTGTCTAGTCATTAGGAAGGTTTATTAGCCTAAATGGTAGCTTCTATGAGTACAGTAAATCCTTAATCAATGACTACTCTTAAAAAAAACAAAAACAAAAACAAAAAACCAGATGTATGAGCTTTGATAAGTCACTTTATGTCCGTGGCCCTCAATTTTCTAATCTGTTAAAAAAAAATTCAGTATTTTCTCTAAAATCCTTTACATCAAAGGCATTCTGTCATGCTAAGTTGAGTTCTTAGATCATTTTCCTAGAGATTAGAAAGAAAAGAAAAGGAGTCCTTTTTGGCCTTTTCTTTCTCTCTGAATTTCCTCAGCCCTTTGTTCATTCCATTAATAAAGCACTTACCTGGTCACATTGGATTAAGTACATGTCTACCCTGATAGATAGCAAATCCCTTGACAGTAGGGCTTGTTTCAATTAATCTTTGTACCTGGGGTTACTGAAGACAGTATCTGGCACATAGTAGGCATTCAATATATGTTTGCTAACTTGAAATTAATTAATTTAAGAGGTTTGGGATGGGCAAAGAATGTATAAGGCTATTTGCTTTGTACTGAACACAAACAAGTACTCTCTCTAAAAACCCTGTTCATTGCCTCCACACTACCTTCTCGCTGCCATAATATCTTGACATTACTCAAAATACTAAAATATAGGAAATAAAATAATCATCACCACCATACATGAAACTACTTCAAACAGAACAGTCAAATTCAGCAAAGTACAATTAAATCATTTAGGACTTAAATGTCCACTTAAATTAAACAAGAAAAAAAGGAAATGCTTAATTTGGTAAATAAAACTTTCCCACTAATTTAATAACTTGTATAATTTCAATAATTTCAAGTTGACAGTGACATAGGAATTTCATCCTTCAAGAATTTCGCCCTAATTAGAAAGTCTTCCCAAATAAAACTTGTCTTCAAAAAAACAAAATTTCACCTTGAAATTTATTTTTTTTAATTTCAAAAATTAAAAAAAAATTGAAAACTTAAAAAAACCCCAATAATCAGATTATAATACCTAAATACTTTACAGATTTATTTCTTTCAGACAAACACTGGATTATACTCACAAAGACTTTACTTCTCCCTCACCAGGACCCTCGAATTTCAGACTGTATAAAGATGAAACAAGTATAAAAGCATTATCTTAGTCCTACCTTTTCATCATAAAACAGATGGATTCTGCCTTAGATGGATTCGTGTAGGTATCAATCACTGAAAAGTCTACATCCTTTAAAAAAAATTGAACTAAAGAAATTTTGCAATATAATTTATTCAAGAGTCCCAAAAGGCATGTGATACAGTCATTCATGATTCTGTTGCAGTTCTAATGTGAATCACATGCATGGAGCAAGTTCACAACAAGAAAGCTGAGAATTCGTGTCTCCATGTTATCTCTAAATGTCATTACACCATTACCCATTACGACTTGCAGATTCTATAAATTTGGGGTTAATGTTACTAAAATAATATTTTTATGTGGTATGAAATTTATTTTGGTGGCAAATTTTACTTTAATAGTTTTATACTTTGGTTTTGTGTTTACAGAATCATTAATGGCCTAAGAGATACTTAATATTTTTAATTTTACTTTACTGGAATGGATTTTATAGGGAACATAATATGCTATGTTACATTTTTCCATTTGCAGTACACGAATGTCTCAGGACAAATCTCTTGCAGATATCAAGGGTCTACTGTAATTGTTTCCAGTCTGCGCACTGAAACTTAGCAAATGGGTCATACCCTGGCCTCTCCATTCTGACAGTGACTTGGGTTGGAGGGTTAATCACCACGAAGAGCAGAAGAGCTGAACCTGAAGCGTTAAGAAGCTGGGCATAAATCCTAACCCACATCGTATGCATTTTTACCAATTGGCTCTTCAGGTCACTATGGGCCAAGTCATGTCCATCATCACTATACTTAACAGTGCTGGACCCTAATTTTTCACATTGTTATGAAGCTATCCTATCAAAAAGCATGGGTATAGGGACAGATTCAAGCCCATGCCTTGTACTGAATGCCATCACCCCTTCCCTTATCAAATCACTTTCTAGAACTCTCTGCCCGTCTAAAGGCAGATCAGAAGGTTTATCAATGTGGACAACATATGCAGTTTGGGCAGTGAATGTGGTTATAGTGAGTGAATGGGTTAAAATTTAGAATTTTTGTGTGGTGAAAATTGAATAGTTCAATAGGTGAAAGTTAATTAAATCCATAATTCTACATAGGAAGACATTACTACAAACAGTTTTTTTCTTAGTAATTCAGAAAAAAAAAAATTGACAAGTGAGAGTTCAAGTATAATATAAAGGCCAATTTCAGAATGAGAAGCATCTCAATATTCCTCCAAAATGTAACCTCTATGTTGAAGAAATGGTTATTTCTCTCAGTAAAAGAATGATCATTAATTTTAAATCAGAGAATGGTTTATATTTTTAAAACAGTATATATTTGCTCAATTTAATACGTGGAGATTCTATCAACAAGATTGAAACAGACTGACTATTTGAAATTTGAAAAGGGCGATGTCCACATTGTTCCCCTCGTACTGTAACAATGGCAGGTCAAACTTCTGTTCCTCTTGTCCTACAAACAATTTTCAAGCCCACGCTCAATAAATAAATTTGGTCTCAGCACTCCCAATCAGGGCTGCACAATCCCCTCAGTAGCAGACCTATGATAAATGGACTTATTTTCCCAAATCAAACACTTGAATTTAAATTCAGATGAGTTAATGCAAAGGTCAACATTGTAATCAGTTCTTTTGATCTTTATAGAATTTCTGGAGTAATACATAATAAATCTGAAACAAGGCAATTTGCAGCTCTGTATGTGTGTCTGGCAATAAAAATCTTAACGATCAGAGCCTTTATGTACTTAGGGAACGTTTTATAGTAATGGCTATGGTGAGAGCTTCAATGCATAAGAAACAATGGCAATAGATAACCCTGAAAGGCTTGATTTCTTGATTGTTTCTACAATTTATTTATATATGTATCTATATAAAAACTTAATGAATGCACATCTATGTTTACTGTATTTTTGAAATAGTCACCACTTGTATTACAAGCACCTAGTTTTGAGTTAAAATGTTGAACATAGAAATTGCTTAGGAGAAAAATCAGCATATCAGATTCAACCTAAAAACTTTCAATATTTAAATTAGAATTACATTTCTTTGGGTTTGTTTTTTCACATTAAAATTTGGGGGGAGGTTAAGCTATTTAAAATTAAATAGTATACTTCAATTTTATGACTGAAAAGGAGAGAACAACCAGAAAGGGGTTCGGGTGCTTTTTAAATGGAAATTGAAGGAAGTAAGGAAGGAGGATGGAAGGAAGAGGGGAAGGGAAAGAAAAGCAGAAGGAAAAACAGATAAACAGAAAGCAAGCAGAAAGACCTGAAGCTAAGTGCCACCTCTGTAGCTAAGCTACTGGGTGTCATTGGGTATATGGCTTTAGGCTGCCTGCTTCCCTTTAAGTGTCTTAGAACCTTCTGATAACAATTTATCCTAAAGCATTAGAGTCCTTGGTTTTTCAACAAAACACTATATAATTATGGGTGGAATAACATGAAGTTTTATATTGATAGCAATGATAGATAATAGCCTGTTAAGTTTTTTTTTTTAATTAATAAAAAAAATTTTTTTTTGGTCATATAGCAGTGATTACTCCTCTCTAAACAGTAAACCCATTTTGTCAACGTTATTACACCAAAGGTCTCAGTGCTTGCACAATAGAGCTAGTCTTTGATCAATTCTGATTCTAGTTCATGAGAATACTTTGAAACATTCTGGTGGTAAAAGTATTGATATTTTATTTGACTTAACATTCAAGATAAGCCTTTAATGAAATGAATAATATGAAAAAGCATTCTGATTTCTAGCAGTGAGGGACCCACTGTCTACAAAATTTGAAGCAGGTGTCCTCAAGGACTATGGAGCTGAAGGTGAAAATTAAAAAAAAAAAAGCCTCCAAGTGTCATCTTCTATCTGTGCTTCCACAATCTCTCTCTTCAGGTCTACCTCAGAGGTAATTACCCCCAAATCTACTCTTGTTGGAGATTCTAACAATGAGGTTGAAATAGGGGCCTCCCACAAAGATTTATTGTAATTTGGCTTTCTGGAGACTCAATGAAAATACCAGTATTTAAGAGACAAAATTGTCTTGTGTCCTTGGGGCACGACAGTTATGATTCCAACTGATCTAAACACTGCACAGGGTTTGGCTACACAGCCAGAACTTATAGAAATCTGGGACAAATATATTCATCTGTAGCTTTTGCAATAAGTTCTTTCCTTCATAAGCAAATTTGATTTAGATCCAATAGCAACTTTTGCAACACTACTATACTGACATAACTTTCTATCATTCTAAGGTTTGATATTTTAAGACAGAGAAGAAAAACATGACTTAGGAAAATCCTGTCAATTTCTTCTAAATTGTGACTTTATTTCCCCAATAAACCTTACACTGCTTCATAAAACTCTGATTCCACTGAACTCAAGACAATCCAGCAATAAGAAATGATTGGGTTTCTGTACTTCCTAAGACAAATCAGCAAGGCTCTCGTTTTTTACCCCTGCAGTTTCAAATTTACAGTGTACAGATGTCCTGTCATAGCAGTTACAAAGTACAGTCTTGTGAGTCACTAGGGGTCTGACAAGTTGAGCTTCTCAAAGCCTGATAGAACCAAAAGTCCTTGATCTGAGAAAAGGGATCATTCCACTGTTTCGGCAAGTTTCTACAAGGTAGCCTATATTCAGAAAACAAGCAAACAAAAGCAGAAAATTTAAGCTTCCATATTTTGTTCAACCTCATAAGTACCTGAAAAACTGGTAATAGTTAGATGCACACATATGGAGAAACTGCAATTCTCTTCTTAATCCATGCCGATGTTTACTTATCACTACAATGTGCAGGACAGTGGGTTGAATAACTCATTACATCACATAATAATCTGATCTGCAAGTTCACTACACAAACCTTTCAAGTAAAATGATGCAGTGGAAGCTAAGAAGATCCAAGTTTCATTTGAATAACATGTTAAAACCTCTTTCGTAAGTAATATTTTAGGTATTTCCATCTGGGCAGAGAGAAGCAGTTTCCCCTATGAAGACCAAACCTTCTGATTTTCTTATTTAATATGTCCTATGGTCCAACTACATCATTCATGCTCAAAAATGATGTAAAAACTTTCTTTTTGGTAAAAAATTCTAAGGTGGGCTATATATTATGAGATCAAGAGGGTTTTGATTATACATATAAGCTTTGTTTCTTAAGGAATACTTGCTGGTTCTAAGCCTACTGGTTGGGTAAAACCATTTATTCCTTCTTCTAATAGTACTCTGTTTTTTTTTTTTTTTTCCACATGAGAATACCCTTCTCCCATCCTTAGAGTATGAGGTATAGTGAAGCTGTGTCCACTTTCCAAGCCCACGCCTGGACATTCACAACTTCCATCCCACGTCCACCGTATTTGGTTCAAAGATGTGAACACGACCTAGTCAAAGTCATTAAGAATCAATTCTAGAATATTTTTGGAACTATTGGAAAGAAAAGATTCCTCTTTTCGAGGAGAAAGGGTGGGATAACAGATGTAAGCTACAAGCTTCGAGTGCCTGCAGCCATTTTGCCTCCATGAGGGCCTGCCTGAGAATGGAGTCAACCCGGGGTGGGGGGTTGGAGAGGGCAGTGTATGAAGCAGAGCCAGAGATGGAAGGAGCAAGATTTGATCCCAGTGCCATGGTAAGCTTGTGCATCCAACACTGTAGTTCTCTGAGCCGATAAGTTTCTTTTTTTTCAACTGCATAAGGCAGGCTAAATTGGGTTTCGGTTTCTTGCAACCAAAAAGCCCTAAGGATCAATTCCAACTTCCTGAAGCGGAAACTTCTGATGGTGCCTATGGTTTAGTGTCTACCCCTAGACTTGCCAACATGTTGTTCTCTTCTGCAGGCTTTTCCACTTTAATCTTCAAGTTTTTTCTCTAATTTCTCACTGGCAGCACAGGGCAGAAGAGTGTAGTGACGTTTGAGAGAAGCAGCCAACTGCACACCTCACTAAAAGTGCAATGCCATTCCCGAGCCTAAAACGCTGGCGCAGGTGGCATTTGGGGACAGGAAAGGGAACTAACATGGCCGAGTGCCTGCCATGGGCCACACACCGTTCTGCTTGCTTTATTTACCTCAGTTCCCGTAACCTTATTTCCTATCTGTGTAGTTTTGTGAAGGAGAAAGACACATCTTAAAGACTAAGAAATAGCTGGTCAGAGAATACAACTGATCAAAATTCAGGACAGAGTGATGGCTGAGTGTGTCCACTCTGAGTCATCAGAGACAACATCCCCGCAAAGCGTGATTGTGGGAGTGTTTTTAATCCCCTCCATGGCTCAGTTTCCTCATTTGTGATGGAAAAGATACTTTACTCTGACTTACAGGAATAGTGTAACATCGCATGTTTTCTATTGTGTGCTGCTAATAGCAAAGCCTGAAACTGAGCCATGGTAAACAGAAATGGAAACATTCTACAAAAGTGTATTTATTAAATGAACTGATAGGAGGAAATGACCAGTTCAGCGCACAGGTTCATGGGACGAGAACAGGACAGAGAAGTCAAGAAGGGCCACATTTATAACTAAAGGCAAGAAACCAGATCAAGGATGATTCTCTTAGCTTCATGTGGCCAAGACTGCATTGGTTCTGTCATGTAAACAGGCTGAAGTTAATACTTAGGATGTTCATATATCATATTGGTATTGTGTATGTATAGTTACACTTGAGTAACCATCTTTATGAAGTTCTGAAAAAATGAACTCCAGGTATTTTTATATTAGACATTTGGACTGAGATATGAGACTGCAAATCAAAACTCTCTTGCCTAAAAGTAACAGAGGGGGCTAAGACACCCTAAATGTCTAGGCTTTCATGGCCTCTGCGTATGCTTCATATAATGAAAATGCCATTGTGTTTAAAGTTACATAACATTTCACTCTGACCAAATTCTATTCCTTTCCACTCAGTTATTCTTATTCTTTCGCCAGATAAGAACAATTGGTGTACTGACCCTTCTACTTTTTTCCAAATTATTAGGTTTCCCTCGCTCCACTTTCTTTCCTGTCTAAATCAGAGGTCAAAATTCTTCTGAAAAAAAGTTCAATTCCCTTTCTCACCTCTCCTTTCCACACACCCACCTAGCTAAGCTCTAACGGTGAGCAAATCAAGACTTCTCCACACACCTGTGCATTATCTGCCAGCCAACCACATCCAGGCTGGTAAACGCTCTTGGAGAAAACCACACAACTGGGATGAGTGGAACTAGAAATGTATGCTCAGGTGGGCAATCCCAACGGTCTCGAATTAGCTCTCCCTTTAATTCTTCACAGAAGGCACTTCAAACGTTGGCAAGTCTCTTCAACCACTTCCCTGCCCTCTACTCTATCTTAGCAAACAAACTTGGCTTCTATTTTACAATAAAATAGAAATTTGAACACTTTCTCACTTCCTGCCCTGAAATTGTAAACTTTGATCAACCCACCCCCCTCTGTTCCTCCCAGTCAAATGGAAGAAATGTCTTTCCTCCTCCGTAAGGCCAATTTCTCATCTGTCCTCGGGCTCCTGTCAACTTTCACAGAATTAGGAGCCTCACTCAGTTCAACAGCCCCTCTCTGTTCTCTCTGTTGGGTTTTCTCAGCCTTTCTTCCTCGACTGCAGCCTTCCCAACCGGCATTTAAACATACCCCCGACACTCCTTTATGAAAAACAACCCAAACTCTGGACAGTGCAACTTTCCTTCTCTTTCTTCCCCTTCCAAGCCCAACTTCCTGAAAGAGTCGTCAACTCATGTCTCCACTTTCTCACAGGGGACTAAAAACCTTAAATCTGGCTGAGATGGCCCAGCAGTCAGGGATTCTGGAGGACCCTCCGATTCAGAAATGTGACTGGAGAGCAACACCGAGGCGTTGTTTAGTCACAGCAGGAGTGCCACCAATGGCGACAGTGCCAGGAGCACGTGTGAGACCCTGGGAACAGGACTGGCTGGTGAGAGTTTAGGGCGAGGTCACGGCCTCTGCAGTCCTGGTCATACAGGGCCCTGGGGCAGCACCCAGAGTCCAGCAGCATAAACATGCGTCTCTACTATGTTCTTCCTGCAGAAAGGCAAAACAAAGGAAAAGGATTTTCCTAAGAAAATCAGATTTTCCCAATCAGAAATGATCTGTCCTTCACTGAATGGCTAAACACTTAACAAACAGTAATTTGATTTAATAGCTAGTTGTCTAAGACCTCACTCTTGATTTTAGGCTTCTTGGAAGCAGGCTGTTGACCACTTTTCTCCATGTAGCCTAGAGCACCAAGCACAATTAGTTATAAGAAGAAGCCAGAGGATCACGAGGCCAAACTAGAATTCTGAGGGGCCCTGATGTATACCTAAACTATGTGAAAGTACATAGGAAGTTTTATAAACTGTGACGCATCAGAAAAATATAAAATTACTTTACACTAGATTGTAATATATATTTTCCAAGTTCAGGGATAAACGTTAACAGACATTTGTTATCTTACAAAGCCAACGATGCCATTTCAATAACTTTCTGTGGTTAAAGAGCTAGACAAATGGGTGAAATGAATGGTGGGTCTGAATACATGCCAACTCTTATGGTCTTACTTGTGAAATAAAGATTCTCTTACCAGTGAGGTTTTACATGACAAAGGACAGTGAATGACTACACGTGCCGCAGAAACACTAAGAGACACCTGCTTCTCTGTAGGTATGCAAAATAAAAAATAACAGTCATAAGAAGAATACTTTGAATATTTACAGGCTTTATAAAATGGATTCAAGAACTTATTCATTTAATTCAATTTTTTTATGAAACTTTTTTTTTTTTTTTTTGGCCTAGATTAGGAGAGATCGCGGTTTGGAGATGTTGCTCCATTCTTTTTAAAAAAACAACAACAAAAAAATCACTCTAAGAGTTGGGCTTCCCTGGTGGTGCAGTGGTTGAGAATCTGCCTGCCAATGCAGGGCACACGGGTTCGAGCCCTGGTCTGGGAAGATCCCACCTGCTGGGGAGCAACTAGGCCCGTGAGCCACAACTACTGAGCCTGCGCGTCTGGAGCCTGTGCTCCGCGACAAGAGAGGCCGCGATAGTGAGAGGCCCGCGCACCGCGATGAAGAGTGGCCCCCGCTTGCCGCAACTAGAGAAAGCCCTCGCACAGAAACGAAGACCCAACACAGCCAAAAATAAATAAATAAATAAATAAATAAATTAAAAAAAAAAAAAAGAGTTAACACCCGAGGAGGTTTAACTGCCAGGCACAAATAAGCATTTATCTTTGTATACAACTGCCTGTTCTTTTTCTCCTTCTACACAAGCTTTGTCTAATAGTATCTAAATGACCTTCTTTCAAAATATTTAAATTTTGGCTTAATCTCTCCAGGTCTCTTCAAACAGCTCTGATCTAAGGCCACAGTCTTAGATGTTCAATGACAGAACCATTTACTGAGCACCTATTATGGGCTAGGCAACATGTGAGATATTAATTAATCTCAATTAATGACCAAATAATAACTGATAACTCAGATAAATATGCTAAGGTTTTTTTCAATTTAATTATAAATTTATGTTTCCCTTCAGAGTAGGGACTTTCGTCCCCTAGATATCTTGCTTCAAATATTAGAATATGTATTTCAGGACTGTCAGTCATATCTAACATTTGGGAAATGAAGATGGTAAACGCTGCTCTGGGATGAAAATGCTCCAGAAGCATTTAAGATATTCCTGCTACCGTGTATAGAAAGATCAGGATCCCCTGAGAAAAATTTACTTGATTTGATATCTTCCTTTTCCATCTTTGACCTTATGATACAAATGAGTGGCTCCATCCCATCCGAATTACAGCTCATACAAGACAGTTCGAAGAGAAAGAATGAAACGCTATGGCCTCTTGTCATTCATTCACTAATTTGTTTATTCATTCATCATTCAACAAGCATTTACTGGTCACTTATATCCCTTGGTAAGATAAATCCACTCACAGCTATGTATGAGAATAAACAAGGAAAGAGTCAATTAAGATAAGTCACCGAGGTAAGGAATATATACAAAACACAGGAGAATTTCTTCATCAGCAAGAGAATCTAAAAACTAACTAGTCCTATGCAAATTTAGAGGAGTTAGAAAAAAGGAAAAGTTTAATGACTGAAAACTTTCACTGCCTTTAGGTTCACAGGTTAGTTGGGTGCAAAACAATCATGCTGTAGTTGAATGCCAATTGCTTTAAATTATGTGCAAACAAAATCAAACCTCATTTCCTCCTGATTAGTTCTTTAATGGGAAAGCCCTGCAAGGAATAACCGTCTATTCCCAGTCAGTTTCCTGGCTCCTAAATGGCCATCTCAAAAGTGCCCCTTTCTTCTCTCCCTGAATGCTTGACATGTTCCTGTTTTACCCCCCAGAATATGAGACTTTGAGGCAGCATAGTTTAGTGGCAAAAACCTAGGTTCTGTAGCAGAAAGACAAGGACCCACCATTTGTTAGCTGTGACACGGGGTAGGTTTTTAATCTCTCCAAGCCTAGGGTTCCTCAACGATTAATATCTATTTTTATAGGCTGTGATTACAATTGAAGCCATATGTAATTACCTAGCAAAAGACTTCCCACAGAGTTGATGCTCAGTAAAAGGCAATAATAATAATAATAATAATAATAATAATAATAATAATAATAATAATTCCTACTATTTCATTTATACACCAAATATTTATGGATACCTGCTCAGCACTGGGTAGTGATTTGATCGTAAGGACACAGTGGTGATCAAAGTAGACAGTCACTGCCCTCAAAGTTGTGATTCCCATGAAGGGAGATCAACTATAATCACAGGAAAAAAATAAAACCATCTAAGATAGTGTTCAATACAAACTGATTATGCTACCATCATTAATTTTAATTCTTTTTAGTGAAGGATATTCATCTACAACTGAAAGTCAAACTTTCTTGTTATCTTCTTGGTTTAAAAAATGACCTAACAGAAATCTATTGATAAATAAAATGTGTTTAATACTTGCTTCAGAAACAGAAACCCACAAAATAAAATTTATTTTCAAAAATAAAGGAGAGCTTACTTTGCACTGGAAATAAACTAATTTTAAAAAATGTGATTTTAAAACCATTTTTTACTTCTGTTGGCCAGTCAGAAATGACTGTCTGCTTTATATAATCTTAATGAACAAATATTTTCACTATGAGCAATAAAATGTGATACTGAACTGTATTTTTATAATTATATATTATACTAATATAATTATTTAAATACATGTAGGAAGGCAAGTAAGACGTGTTAATTAAAATATGCAATTACGTGATTAGTAAGTGCAATTACATAGCATACAATCAGAGAGGCTATGGAGAATTTTTGCTTACATGGACAGATAATTTTTCACATACTTCTATGTTATATTATAAATCTCTAAAAAGATTCATAATTTGAAATAATATTGTATTTCAATTTAAATCATTCTAGAATCCCCAACTTACTAAGAAAATAAAACAAGAATTTTTCATTAATCGTTAACAGAACAGAGAGAGAGAAGCCTGGACCAGTCAGAAGTACAAAGTACAGAAAAAGATGTTTGGTCAGGAAACAAAGTCTGCTCTCTGTAGGCTGCACAGGTGTTCTACTTGGTGCCAATGTTACCAAATAGCAAATACAGGGTCTCATAAATTAGTCCGTTTCCGTCTCAGTGTCAGTGAAGGAAAGGGTCTCTCTTGATCAGTGTTCCTGGAATCATTAGCATCACTCGGGAACTTGCTAGAAATGCATATTCTCAGACCCTAACCCAGACCCGCTGAATGAGAAACCCTGGGGGTTGGGGCCCAGCAACCCCTGGTTTAACCAGCCCTCCAGGGGATTCTGATGTACAGACAAGTGAGTACAGGGCTCTCGGGTAACGCAGTCAAAGAATCAAGACTGCTCTTCCTTTCTGTTTTAACCTTGAGAGCAGCGTCCCCAGAGTTCCCTCTGCCAAGGAGTTTCAGTCATTTGAGCCGAACACTGAGAAATGGGAGCACAGAAATGTAATTCTATGTTGTGTTCTGAACAATCATGTCCGATAATTTTTGAAAATGTTACGCCAGAAATCACGTGAAACAGTTCATATCCATTAACACAATAAAATGCTAGGAGAGAAGTACAATTAGGAACCCAGTTTACAAGGGAGAACTAGCATTTAGTTAGAGAAGTTAAGTATCCTGTATACGGTCAAATGGCTAGTAAATAAAATAGCGTGCTGGAAGATCACAAAATAACTACAGTCATTGAATATCATCCACTTTCACTTAAATTATTTAGTCTTCAGTTACCACAGTCTCAGATGACATTGGTAATATTTCTCAGCATTAAATGCCAAGAGCTTTCTTGAGAAATTAAGATCAATTCTTAAATAATTTCTCATTCTAACATAACTACGAGCAGTACATCTAGATGGGAAATACCTAGAGAAAAAACTGACTGCCACACCCACAGCCCACCCTGATGTATATGAATGAAACTTCATATACTTTTTCTAGTGACTGAAACAACCTGAACTCAAGTACCCCCTTTACATAGATGGGAGACACTTAAATATACTGCTATCTGTTAGATTCTTAAGCAGGTTCGTATGACATATCCATATCCACACTTAAGCTATTCAAAGTGCATTCTTATCTTTTAATTTAGTAACTTATCTAGTGGAAGGCATATGCGGCCCAGTACAAATTCCTTAATGGTGGACCCGTTCCAGAGGCAGCCAAGGTAGGGAAAGGAGTCACCAGAGGGCACAGGGAGAAGAGTCTACGTTCAACAGAGAATTTCAGCTGGACAGAGATGAAAAGTCCATATGTCACAGTGCCACCATAAATTATGTTAGAACGAATGGTCAGGCCACAGAGGGGCTCCAAAAATAGTCTGAAGCTGCTCACGGTCCGAAAACAAATTGCCTAAATTCCAATAGGAGAAAACAGTGTTCTTGACATATATTTTCACGTGGCCACGACTGGGTGAAGCGAGGTCTACAGAGATGAAATACAATATGCTCTGGTTTTGAAATTGGAAGGTGTTATTCCATCAAGACATTCAAATGCAAAGAAATCTGCATGAGTCTGGCGCCTCAAGGCTTACAGATTTATTAGAAAGGCAAGACAAAATGAACGATGGCATGTCAGTTGGCCTGAACCCAGGGAGTGAACCTGCATTGTGGAGAAATGGAAACCTCAGAAGTCTGACCTTTGCATCATCTCAGGAGTTAAAGTGAATTTGAATTATGTAATTATTGGTTTATCTAAAAATATACATTTAAGTGATAGGAACAGGAATTTCATAAATCAAAAGCAAAGGCGCTCAAAGGATTCCACTGTTTATTACTAAGGAATTCATTTTTCTTAAAGGCCAGCACCAAATCTAAAATGTTAAGAATTAGTTATATGATCTTTTCCCTTAAAAGGTGGAAAATAAACAGAAAAAAAAAGGTAAAAAAACACACTAAGAGGATGATCATAGTCTTTATTAAAGATGGCTGTGGTTAATAAAAAGGGAAATCAATCACCTAAATTTGCAAATTTTCATTTTAAGAACATCATAATCACAAGAAAGACAACATACAAAACACGGTCTCCACATATGGTCTCCATAAATGAATGCTGGACAGACTATATTTTTAAAAACACGGATATGCCTCTAAGGGGTCGAACAATCAATCCTAGAATAATATTATATTGATTAATCTTATCACAGAGCTAAAATGTTGAAGGATCAAAGTGAATATGGCTTCATTTGAAATCAAACAGTATTCAGTTGTCAATTCTGACAGAAATGACCCGGGCACATTATTAAGAATATGCATACTACATATATCGACAATAGTATAAAGTGTTTAAGGAATAGTAAGTAATACTTTAAAAAATAATTTTAAAGTTCCAACAAATTTTTGGCATTTTCTATATTACTGTTTTTAAAATTAAAAGTATTAAGTTATAAGATGCTGAAGGAAATATAAATAACATTATTCAACATAACCTCATAGGATTCAGGACACAGATTTCAATTGTGATTCAGGTTGTATTAAAATTGTGTTCTCATTTGAGAAGCCATTTGTTCACAATGGAGAATATTAGCTCAGTTTTGTGAGACAGAATGGCATTTTTAATGTAACCGAAAAGTAACCAAAAGCTTTCAAACAGAGGAAAAATGTTATATTGCGCTACTAAGAGAGAACCAAGCAGTGTAAAGCCATATTGTCCCACAGCATGAAGTGATCAGATACCTGCCTAAAATGATGGACAGCTCTGGCCTAGTGAACAGGCAAAAAAAATCCCATTTACTCTCATCCAGATGGGACCAACTGGATGCTTCAGCACAAACAACTCATTCTTCTTCGGACCTTCTTGTCCGGCTCCTGAACTAGCTCCAGCTGATAATGATGAATATCAAGGCTATAGTAAAGTGGGTGACAACAGAAGCCTTGTTATAGCTGCCAGTCTTTCGGTCTTGTCATTATTACACATTGAAGATTTATTTGAGTTTATTGTTGTGCACAGGGTCTAGCCATTTGCAATTCATCACCTACTACAGAAAGTTCAAGATAGTGGCCGAAGCTATAATTGCCACCTCCACCTGCTTCTGGAAATTACGAGGTCACTAGCTAGGGCAGCCCAGTCTTCACTGAGCCCCAAAAGTCACAGCAGCCTGTGGGATAAAATACTCAGGCCCTGTGTTGACTTGAGCATCTCTTGAGATCACATTAATAACGCTACATTGCCTGGCAATTGATTAAATCGTATCTGTAGCACAGCCTGCTCTATGGCAAACACTAAAAGGTTAGAGCTACAGGAAAGAAATAATGAAACTATTAGAGATGCTGCAGTCTGAGCATTATTGTTATTATTGTAAATGCTGCAGTTGCCATGTGTTTGATTCAGGAATATACAAACCCATCAACAAGGCACATTTCTTTTATTTAATCTGATATAGTCTTCTCATCTTCAGAAATCAAACTAGTCTAACTGCAAATCTGTTTTGGAAGCAGGTGGAATATAAATCCTATGTAACTTTTTAAAAAACCCAGCACTTTTGTAGAATTGGTAGGATAGCTAAAATCACACATAAAGACATCATATTGCTTCTATTCAAGATATTTTTTAAAATCTTCATACATTTGGCATTTGAATGTTACTATACCAATATGTTAAATGAGTTTGACTCAGAAAAAAGAGGCAATAATAAAAGTAACCATTTTTATTTTTAAATTAAAGCTTTTTCCCTATATTTATTAGTTTTATTTTTTTTAAAGATATAAACTTTTTAAAATTTTCCCTCCAAAGTGGTTGGAAAACTTTCTGAGAGTTTTTGCCTGTACTACTGAGCATTCAAGGTTTTACAGCCAGTGCTACAAACAGTAGGAACTTATATGATTTCCATTCTTCTAAAATGTATGATTCACTCATCAGTGTACATATGGCTTGAAAATTTATGATGCCTGAATCTTTTCATACTTGGTATTATGCCATTGCTTGGTTTCTACATCCTCAATGTTAATGGATTTCTAAGACCAAGATTTACTGAGATAGGTATTTTTTCGTTTCAGGTTCTCTTTTAAAAATCAACATGGCAGGCTTCCCTGGTGGCACAGTGGTTGGGAATCTGCCTGCCAATGTAGGGGACACGGGTTCGAGCCCTGGTCTGGGATGATCCCACATGCCGCGGAGCAACTGGGCCCGTGAGCCACAATTACTGAGCCTGCGCGTCTGGAGCCTGTGCTCCGCAACAAGAGAGGCCGCGATAGTGAGAGGCCCGCGCACCGCAATGAAGAGTGGCCCCCGCTTGCCACAACTAGAGAAAGCCCTCTTACAGAAGCGAAGACCCAACACAGCCATAAATAAATAAATTAAAAAAAAAAAAATCAACATGGCAAGTAATGCAGAAAAAAAGGTAAGCTAGCTTCATAATTTAAAATAAAACCCCAACTATTTATAAAGATTGTTTATATCTTATGTCATTCCCCAGAGTCTAGTGATATTCAATGATTTCATTTTATAAGGTTATAGAGGAATCAAAGTTCTAAGTGGGAAGTTCTGTCTGCAAATTCTTTTATAAGTGGTTTCATATATGGTTTCATATATACTGTAGCTTACTGCCACACTGCCTATAAGGCCAGCTTGAGAGGACTTATTTCCCATTTGGTTCCTGATTCTATATTAGGGTATGAAGGTTTGGATGTTACCATGCTATTTTTCACTATCAGAGGTTTGGTCCCATTTTGAGTCTCACCTAGACTCACCTCAGGAACACTGTAAGGTAAGAAGTGAAAATGCTCATGATGCTTCTTAAACTGTTTTCTCTAAAACCATAACCATAACATAGCTAACATAAATGAGCACCTCATTTAGGTGTCCTGGGTTGTCACTTGCTGGAAGGCTGCAGAGAACTGGATGCTGAAAGCCCTTCTCCCCTTCAGTTTTCCACTCTGTTGACCAGCTCAGAAGGAGTATAGGGGCCACTAACTACCTGCAATAACAGTTGATTGAGAAAAAGCCAGCTGACCGAGGAAAAGTTCGCAAGCTAAGATATTTCTACAAGAGTGATGACTAACGGAACAACAAATTAAGAAAGTCCATTGCTATCCACCCCATTTAGGGAATCTTTATGGTGCGTGGGCTTCTCACTGTGGTGGCTTCTCTTGTTGCGGAGCACGGGCTCTAGGCGCGTGGGCTTCAGTAGTTGTGGCTCGCGGGCTCTAGAGCGCAGGCTCAGTAGTTGTGGCGCACGGGCTTAGTTGCTCCGCGGCATGTGGGATCTTCCCGGACCAGGGCTCGAACCCGTGTCCCCTGCATTGGCAGGAGGATTCTTAACCACTGTGCCACCAGGGAAGTCTCTATTCATTAGTTTTACTACCAGTTTATGTATCCCTTAACAATATGGTTTAGTTTGCCAATCTTTGAAGTTCATGTAAATGGAATTATACTGTATGTATTACTCTGCAACTTACTTTTATCCTCCCGTATTATATTTTGAGATTTATTAACGTTGATGCATATAGCTGTAGTTCACTCATTTTTACTATTGATATAGTATTCCACTCAATGAATTTACCACAGTTCATTCACTCTCCTGCTAATACACATTTATGGGTTTTTTGGTCCAGTTTTCATTTAAAAAGACTGTTACTATGGATATTTTTGGACATCACTTCTAACACAAAATGCAAAAGTTTCTCTAGGGTATCTACCTTGTGGGCAATTGCAAATTTATGAGATATGCACTCTTTACAGGCTATTGTCTTTTTCCAAAATAGTTATAACAGTGTATACTCAGAGGCAATGTTTCTGGGACCCCATTAATCCTTACCTTGCTAACAACTTACATTGTCTGTTTTCAAGTTCTGCCAATCTGATGAGCAAGGACTCATATTTCACTGTGATTTCAAAGACATTTCCCTAATTTCTAATGAAGCTGAACATATTTCATGTTTATAGGCCATTTATGCTTCCTCTTTTGTGAAATACCTATTCTTCTTGTTTGCCCATCTTTCTCTCAGGTGTCTATTTTTCACTTACTAATTTATATTCTTTATATACTTTAGATTCTACACTTTGATAGTTAATTGCGTCCCTAAAAGCTTCTCTCAGTCTGAGCCATGGGGCGCGCATGTGCATGTGTGTATGTTTTCACTCTCTTTTACATATGTCGAGTTCATAATTTTAATAAGGTTGCATCCATCTTTTCCTTTATGGTTTACATTTTATTTCTGGTCTTGCTTTAAAAATTCTTCTGCTTTGAGGAAGTTGTTTGCCAATATTTGTTCTAAAAGTGTTACAGCTCTGCCTTGCCATTTATGTGTTTAATCCACTCGGAATTGATTTTTGTACGTACCATGAGGTAGGGAACTCCAATTCCATTTCCCCCATATGAATAACTCATGTCCCTCAGCACTGAATAATAAGTCCGTCCTTTCCCTACTGATCCATAATACCACCTTTGTCGTATGTCCAATGACACTGTTTGTGTGATTTGTTTTGTTTCATTTGTTGTTCCCTGTTGTGTTTCATATGTTGATTTTTCTATTCCTGCCCCAATACCAAACTGTCCATTCCTGTACCGAAGACATTATTTTGAATTCTAAAAATTTTCCGTACATGCTGTTCATGCAGTAAAATAAGCAGAAGTCAAACTTTATTACCATTTAACAAGTTAATAAGCTGAAGATACAAGTTAATCTGTAAAATGCTTCTGAATCATGATCCACATCTTACGATTCTCCAACTGATGATTTTCTAATCCACTGACTTTTTCAAAGCATTCTCATGTTATCTCACCATCTCAAACTTAAAAATGATACTGATTATATATAATGTCTCGAGATTATTGCTGAAAAAGCACAGGCTTTAGAGTCACACCAAAAAAACGATTAGAAACAGGGCTCTATGAAGACTGGGTGTATAATCTTGGGCAAGTCAGCTACCTTTCTGAGGCTGAAACTCACTTGATCTGTACAGTGTAAATCACTACTATCGTTAAAGGGCTTCTGAATGTAGGAGGTAATATATTTAAACATGTAGCACTGTGCTTGACATATAGTAAGCTCTAAATAAATTATATAGTTTTAACATTGAATACACGTGAATCAGGTATCTTTTACTAATAGGGTTTCATCTACAGTAACATTAAATAACAATAAAATCAGACATCAAATGTACAAATTTAATGATCTGCTGTTGTACTTACATGCACTGTAAGAGCCCTTGTGCTGAATAAATGCATCCCGCTGACTATTAAAAAGTCAAGAACCAACCTAAGAACTCTACCAGCCATCATGCTGTATAATTCATGTTCTTCACCATCTCTTTTTTAAAAAAGTAAACTCTGATATCTGCCTGTTTAGAGTTCACATATACCACCCCATCAAACCCCAAAGAAGTTCTGGGTTAACATTAAAAGAAAACAAAAGACCACAATTAATCACCCCAGAGAAGTTCTGGTTACATTAAAGAAGACAAAGCAAAAGACCACAATTAATCAACACAATTGCAAAAGCCTAGCTTCCTTTCACTTCATCCAACTATACTTGCTGGGAATCAAATCTTGTTCATCAAACGCACCAAATCTCTCTCAAGCAAATGTCTCCCCCCCTCACCTCCAACTGGCCCCATGCTGCCACAGTAATATGTATAATCATATTAATTTAAAGAAATCATTAACAATGAATTAAAAACTGCTCCAAATCTTGAAAGTTACAACAAAATCCTAGGAAAACAATACAATTACTTTCGAGATGAGAAAACAGAGGCAGGAGGAGGTTAAATGACATGATGGATCACAGAGCTTTAGGTATATTCGAGCCCTAGAATGCAAATCAGACCAGCTAATGCCAAAACACACCCCGCAAACAACACCACTATGCCATGAGCTATTATTCTAAACTGTAAGCTTCTATTACCTCCCTGCTAAAAATCCCTTTACAAGTGGTGAGAACGGATTGCTTCTAGGTATATTTTGAATACAGAGCCTTCAATGGCTCCTCTCTACCTATGACATGAACAATCAAACTCCTTTTTCTAATGCTTGATTGAAAGCTGGTCACTGCCTTCCCGGAATCTTATTTCCATTATCACCCACTTTATACTCTTCTCTCTGTCCTCAACAAAGGACTCTCCTTACCTTTATCTTAACACATGATAAACATATACACTGGATTAAGGAAATGGAAAAAAAGGAGGTTAAAAAAAAAAAACATCTGACAAACCAGGGCAGGATGAAAGCAGGAGGGAGCGTGGGCCCAAGAGAGCCCAAGCTTGCATGTGAGGGAAAGGGTGAGACAGCAAGCAAGCACCGTCCAGAGGTTCAAGGCACAACCAAAGATCGCGCTTGGCCAACGAGAGAAACCAGACATTGAGCGGGAGCCCCTGAGGGCCAGAGAGCTGGAAGCGGTGCTCACACCCAAGAGACACAGATCGACAGACACAAACATCCAGAGACCGGGAGAGCTGTACACTCCTCCTGGTCCCTCACCGGGCAGCTTCTGTGCCTGGCTTGCCTCTCTTCCTCCTCCCTACCTCCTGTTCCCGGTACAACCGACTTGGCTTTCGAGGCTCAGCTCAGAGACCGTCTCCTGGTGAGTCTTCCCAGCCCCGACCCCACAGGGTAGATCGCTTGCCCTGCTGCTCTGCACCCTGCGAGAGCCTGTCCTCACTGCTGGCACAGCACTTACCAGAGGGCTTTGGAAGCCCCCCTGTGACTTTCTTCATCAATCAAAATTCAAACCCTTAGGAGTGTTTTATTTTTCCATCTTTAATCATCAGCGTCTTGCATATAGCGGGGTTCAGTAAATGCTGAATGAGTGAAAAACTCCAGTATTTCAATTTCTCCAACGAACGTTTTCCAAATATAATGTAGAACACCACTGTCTTAATCTCAGCTATAACACCACACACAACACACACACACACACACACACACACACTTTCTCAAATGTATTTTTTCTTTAATCAAGATTGAATGTTATCTATAGCACAGGGAACTATACTCAATATTTTGCAATAACCTATAAGGGAAAAGAATCTGAAAAAAAGTTATATACGTATGGGCACCTGAATCACTTTGCTGTACACCTGAAACTAACACAACATTGTAAGTCAACTATACGCCAATAAAAACGAATTAATTAATTTAAAAAAGATTGAATGTTATCAAATAAAACATTAAATGAGGGAATTCCCTGGCGGTTCAGTGATTAGGACTCTGCACTTCCACTGCAGGGGGCATGGGTTTGATCTCTGGTTGGGAAACTTAAGATCCCGCAGGCCGCGCTGCACGGCCCAAAAATAAATAAATAAATAAAGGATTATAGAACTCAAACATTCTAAATAGAATGGCCCAGCAATTATGAACCATGGCTTTTGCATGTGTTTCATTTACAGCAGAGGTTTTCAACCCCTGTGCTACACCGTATGTCATTTGGGGACGGATAACTCTTTGCTGTGGAGACTGTCCTGCGCCCTGTAGGACGTTCAGCGGCATCCCTGGCCTCTCCCCACTGGATGCCTGTAGCGCCAACACCCTCCTTGTTTAGACAACCACAACTGTCTGGTCTCTCATGGGGATCAAAATTGCTTATGCTTAAGAACCACTGACTTAAAGAAATTTTCGTTTTCTTCAGGTACTAATGAGTTAAAGTATCACTTTATCCTTTCTCTCTCTATAGGATAGCTCCATTTTAAGATTCTAAACTTAAACTTGACATGCACTGTGGTGCGGGTTATTTGACAGGGTAGAGGGGAAGAAAGCTCAATTAGCCCAATTTCATTTCAAAAGCTGACGGAATCCCAGAAGTCTGAAAGGAAAGTTTTAAATGTCTAACTATGTGTGTTGATGGATGTTAACTAAATTTATTGTGGTAATCATTTTATAATATATACCTAGGACTAATGCAATGTTATATGTCCATTTTGTCTCAAGAAAAAAAAAAAAAGAAAAACGAAAAAAAGAAGTTTTGATAATATGAGTAATTCCATTCACTTTTGGAAAAAAAAGAAAAAAGATACCATGTGTGCATTATTGACACCTTTTGGGATAGCTGTACTTTTCAAAGTCATTTCTGCAATACACTTGATTTTTTTCCTTGTAGGAAGAATCAAATCAGACATTTAAAATTACAACTCAACATGGGGGTAAATAACTGCATCTGCTACCAAATTTAATAAAATAATCACAAACACCACTGCTTTGCTGACAGGAGGAGCTCTGATGCCATTAGAATCGAAGAAAAGGTTTTAACTAAAAACATATGCAGAGCAGTCACCGTGATAAAATTAAATTTGGAGAGTAAAAAACTGAAAAATCTGTGGCACTTCAAGCAGCGGGAAGATTTATGATGACGTTTGTCACTGGTGTGTGTGTGTGTGTTTGTACTGAATGTATTTCACGCAAGCCCACCATATTCAGCTGAAGCTCCTTCTCTTTTCTTTTTTTTTAATTGCGCAAGATAATCCCATTACGCTTTTCATATTTTGATCTGTTCCAAGTTCATTTTCAAAATTGGATCTTCACAGATTGGTACTTATTTCCTCTTCTGCCAATGGCCTTTTCCCCCACTTTGTTTCTGAGATGACTGTAGTTACCTAGAAGTCTCACTGAAAGACTAAATGCCTCATCTACAGACTATGCACCCATCAACTGGATCTTTATTCCCAGTCCCTGAGAAGTGCAGGAGATAAAGCAGAGCGACATGGGGTGTCCAGCTCAGAGACACCCCCTCCTCTGCAGGGTATGGCTACATCTTTGCTTTGTTTTTGAACTGACCCAGAGGATCTTTTCTGGGCAGTGCCAAGCCCTTAAGGATAGAATATTTCTCTCTCTGAGAATTGTTTCTGGTTTGGGTTTCTCCAAGCAGGTATACTGGAATTTGAAAAAAGAATATACCTCTTCTCTCAGGCATGCTGAGTTTTGACCCGTTCTGTGCATATACCTATTCCCCTCTTTATCACCAGGCACCAGGGTACAGGAAAACGACAGCCACACTAGTGCCCCAGGGGTCAAGCTCAACTCTAGCGATTCGCAATGACTGAAGAACGCTCCGGTGTTGAGAGAGGGGACAAAAGGTTTGGAAATAACACTGCAAAGTGGCACCCAAGGATGCCTCTTTAAAAAAAAAAAAAAAAAAAAAAAAAAAATATATATATATATATATATATATATATATATATATATATATATATATATATATATATATGCATTTTATACCTCATCAGCAGGTGCAAACAGAGTTCCAGCAATCATGCTACATGGAGTAGAGCTTATTTTATACATTTTCAGGCAGTGGAAATTTTCCTAATAAATGCTTGCTCAGAACCCTCAGGCTGAATGAATTACTATGACTGATGGCAAGCTGGATTCTTATCCTCTTAACCACTTCCTGGCACCTTCGCCAGGCCTGAGGCAACACAGGGGACTCAAGGGCTACATGGAACACAGTTGGAAAACTACTAGGACAGAAAAACACTGATCAAGAAAATATAAGGCCTGGTCATCAGAACGTGAATGGAAAATAACAAGGTCAAGAGCAACAACCACAGACTTAGAGCCAAATGACTGGTATGTGAACCACAGTTCTTCATTTACTAGCTGTCTAGTCTTCTAGTCTGAACTGAGTCATTCAACCCACTGACCTTCCATCTTCTCATTAATGAACTACATAGACATATCTGCCCAAACTGCAGGGTCAGATTAGCATCAACTGAGTCCCTTACTAGCAGTGTGAGCCTGAATAAGCTACTTAACCTCTCTGTACTCCAGTTTCTTCATCTGTTAAAAATGGATGACATTACCTACCTCACATGATTATTGTAAAGATTAACTGAGATACTTGGCATATAAGGAAACAGTAAAGATCAGCTATTCCTCCTACTGTTTTCTAGCAGTAAACTTTGAAGCCTATAAAAGTACTATAACATATTTTGCAACATACTATTTTTGTTATATTATTAACCTTTTTTTTTTTTTTTTTTTTTAGGTCACTAGATTACTACCTAGTTTTTTTTTTTAAATTAATTAATTAATTTATTTTTGGCTGCATTGGGTCTTTGTTTCTGCGCGCGGGCTTTCTCTAGTTGTGGCAAGCGGGGATTACTCCTCATCGCGGTGCGCGGGCCTCTCACTATCGCGGCCTCTCTTGTTGTGGAGCACAGGCTCCAGATGCGCAGGCTCAGTAGTTGTGGCTCACGGGCCTAGCTGCTCCGCGGCATGTGGGATCCTCCCAGACCAGGGCTCGAACCCGTGTCCCCTGCACCGGCAGGCTGATTCTCAACCACTGCGCCACCAGGGAAGCCCTAACCTTTTGTTTTTAATTGCTGTTATTGAAAATGACGCTGGTCCAGTTGCTAAGTTGTTATGGGATTTCCATTGAGTTCCAGTCTATGCTTAGATTCCAAAGAGAACCCATGTGTCTGATCTTTACTGTCAAATGTAAGCTATCCCACAAGTAAGGGATATTCCTCTTCCTACTCCTTTTGTTTAATCATCTCAGCTGGAATTCTTTTGTAGAATTTCACACTAAGCCAAGAGGTTCTCTAATAGAGCAACAGTTTGTCCATTTATTTGAACTACAGCTATATGGCCACTTAGCCTTTTCCTTGAGATAATGAATTGTGTCTAGTATGTATTCAGGAACATCAACAACCATGAAAACCAGTGACATTGTTCAACCCTTCAGATTTTTAACAAATAGAAAATTTTACCGTATAAAATGCCGCCTCGTGGACTGAGTCACAGTTAATAAGACTGGTTCTAAGGTGAACAAACATCTTTCTTTCTACTAAGACCTACCATGGTAGTGAGACAGAAAATACAGGCTAATGAGTACAGTCTTACTATCAAAAAAAAAAAAAAAAAAATTTAATTCAATTGACTGAACAAAGTACTTTTTCCCTATTGTTTGAACTTCCGACATTCAATTTTCAATACCTAAAAAAGCCTAAATTTCCAGAAATTACAGAAATAGAAAACAAATATATTTTGACTGAACCTAACTATAATGTTCTCCAAAATAAAAAGTAAATTAGTATTGCTATCTTCTTTAACTACGGTGTATACACATCAGAAGAGTGAAGTTTTAAAGGAGGATATGTAAAAAGGATAATTTATTCCAGAATAATTTACAGATAGAAAAGCATGTTGCAAATTACTCACACAGTTCAAAAAGTTTCTTTAATACCTTCCTTGAAGTCTGATAAACATCCTCACTTCAAAAAAGGGTAACAGTATCTGCAAATTGAGGAAGAGGACCCGATGATAGCCATATATAATCGGTTGTCACCTTGCAGCTCAATTAGCCCTCATGTAAAAACGAGGCATGTAAGGAGAAATGAGGTTTTGACATTATCTCTGCCAGCAAGATAATTACCCAGACTTCATTTAACAGTAGGGCAACACTGCTGTAGCAACAAATTAACTCAGCCCCATTTGCAATTCATGGTGTGTTTTCTCATTTAATACCATTTGTCTTACCCCAAGTGAATGTTTCCATTAGTTTCCTCTAGCACAGCAAATACTCAGTTTGACTCCGCACATTACATCATTGCGTCAATGCTTACCTTCCAGCCACTCTTTGAAGGCATATTCAAAATGCGATAGGATGTCCCGTGATTCCATTTCAGCTACCACTTTTCTCCGGTTTATGGCCAAATAATACAGTAGGTGTATCTGTATTCAACCATCAGGGACATGAAATTCCCTATGCCTACAATCAGTGTCAGAGGCATTTTTCTCTTTTCAGAAAGAAAAATCAAGAAAGAGACAAATACAGCCAAGCTCTAACCGGGGTACCCTCATATATTAAGTTTTTAATATATTTTCAGGAGACATTTTAGGAAAGAAACCTTTTTTAAAAATGTGCTGGCTGTACATGTTAAGTCTTTATATATAACAGCCTAAACAGATGACTCTGTCATCTCTTTCATTTTCCTTTCCACATTTTACATTAAAAGTTTTCCTGAGCTTGAATTTAAAAGCTATCCTGTGCCCCTAAAACTAGGCACAATTGAGGAAAATTTTTAAAAAGGAGTGTAATGTTTAAAGGGTCATGAGCACAGAAAACAACAAGAACAGTACTGTCATGAAAGGGCCTGTCATTAAATTTTATGTTCAATTCTAAAAGGTAATGCTAATTTGACTACTGATTTATTATTTGAGATTTTACACACTGAATAATTCACTATTGACCATACAAGAGGCCCTAAAAGTCCTAAGAACCCGCAAGTCCCCTAGAATTGCTTTTTTTCAAGAAGATAAACCTATACAATGAAATGTTGAGCTTCAAACATTCAAATATATAAAGTCAAGTGCATTTATTTACAGCTAATGTTATGTTAGTAGGAAAAAGAAGAAAATTTACCTCTGTGTTATAAGTGAATATATAAATATTTTGAAATCAGGAATTTCCATTTTTAAGAATAAATAGTCACTATTCTGCCTGAAATTTAAGGAAATTCCTGAGGAGAAAAACAATACTTTCAAGAGTTTTATTTCATTTATCACAACAGTGATTAGCAAAAATATCTGTGGAAAACTACATTATTTTATACTCTCAAGAATTAGGAACAAAAAGATACATATATGTACACTTCACACAAAGTTTCATTGCTAAATGGTTACTTTAACATTATAAACTATCAAGTAAGTGTCTATGATGTATTAGTTTTCTTTTAATTATCTTTAATTAAAACAGTTCACCAATATCTCCACACTCTCAAGTAACTAACTGTTCTAAGGAATAGATTTAAGACTTGAAAGTAAACATATAGGCAAGATGTATCAAAAACAAAGTTCTATGCTTTACTGTATGGTCTAACCAGTCTCACATCTCTAGTCAAAGTGATGGTAAGTGAAAGAAGATAAAAGAACCAATATTTTGCTAGTTCTTACGAAAGCATTCTAGGAGTGAAGATTTCTTCTCAATACAGAAAAATTTTTTATATACTTGACTAACAGTCATCCAGCCTTGGCTCCAACAATTCAAATACAGAGAAAAAGATACGAAATAAAGACAATGGAAAGTTAAATTTTCTTTTTGCACTCTCTTGGCCTTGCCAATCACACAGTCATCCAACTGCTGAGGAGGGTAAAATGCTTAATCTGCAGATGTTCTCCAATCATTAGCTCTAAAACTGGGTGTGCATTACCACTACAGGCCTCTATTTTGTGTACTGAAATAATAAATTCCACACATATGTGAAAGATAAGGAATTTTATATTTGTTATATACAGTGAACACAGATCAATACTTGGGCAAAGAATATGAATGCATATCACATCCAGTATATGGAAAATTAATTCACCAATCCAATTATTAATGAAAGATACGAGGAAATACTCATTCTTCTGTTTCATTACTCATTTAACTAGTTTGATCACTTTGGAAAAGATCCAGGCAGGCATTTTTCCAAAAGTGATATTTAAATTAGTACTTAAAGGATGAATATGAATTATCTTTAAAGTATGCAATTAAAATATGCAATAAAAACACTGATATACTATAATTGCATTGAACACAAAGTAGACAGTTAAAATATGAAATAGACTGTTTTACTAGTGTAGGAGTTTTGCTCCTAAGAAACTTCACAATTTTTAAACAGTAATTAAAACAATTGTTTCACTGGGAAATGTGGTTGGAGGATTACTTTGAGACACAATAACATAGTTATTTTCAGGCAAACAGTTAAATAGATTAAAAGGTTTTTTATGGCTATGAGTGTAGAGCTATAACATTTAACCATCACTCGGCAAATACAGCTCTTAATTATTATATCTAGCTTTTGCATCAGAGTATTGGCCTTTCTTTACCAACTCATGATCAGCACTGTCATTAATGTGGTGCTTTATACATTTTTTAAAAAATCATCTCTGATGAAGCACAAAGATGCTAAAACAAAGCAACTGTGATGTATGGGGTGCAAGCACCTTACCTTAGCTGGTTCAATTCAAGTAATATTCTGTTATAACCAATTTGCTTTGTGTTTTATGCAAACATAATGCAGGAGAAATGCCCATGGGCAATGTTGAGGAATAACTGATGAAACGGATTTATTTAGACACTATGGATAAATTGATATAAGTCTTTTGGCTTTAAATATTTTAGAATATCTACAGTCTTCAACAAAGTAATTCTATTGAAGTAACTTATTCTAAGGAAGTAATCATGTGTGTCTGTATGCCTATGGGGGTGTGTCTTGGAAGGGAGAATCCTTCATGTACAAAGATGTTCATCAAGGTATTATCTGTAACAGTTTAAAATGAGAACTTAAATATAGGAAATACTTTATATCTACAGGATGGAATGTTATGCAACCATTAAAATCTATGGTTATGAGTGCATGCTTATATGTTAAGTCAAAACGCATGATTGAAAACTACATGTACAGTGTGCATTCATTCATTCATTTCTTAGTTCACTCAAACATTCACTGCATGTCTGCTCTATGTCAGACACTGATTCAGGCCATGGGCACATAGCAATGAACAAAACAGACAAGAATCTCTAACCTCATGGAGTGTATATTCTAACGAGAGGAGACATACAATAAACAAATACAGATGGTAGTTCGGATAAGTGAGATAGAGTGCTGGGACAGGAGGGTTGTTGTTTTTAAATGGAGCATGCCTCAAACAGGTGAGGGGGTGTGCCAGGGGTGTACCCAATGGAAGAACATTACAGAAAGTGGGAACACCTAGGTTGGGAGCATGAAGGCAAGAAGGCCAGTGTTGCTGGAAAGCAGTGAGCAAAGAGATAAGTAGGAGGAGGTCAGAGAGGTTTGGGGGGAAAGTGCGGGCGGGGAGGGGATTGTGCTGATGTAGGGTCTTGTCTTGTAAGCTACCATGGGACTTCTGCTTCTATTCTAGTGAGAGAGAAGGCCAGTAGAGGCTTCTGAGAAGAGGCATGACGTGATGGGACTCCCATCAAACTGTCACCAGCTGCTGCTTTGAGGACAGACTGTGGGAGAGCAAAGGCAAAGGACAGCAGCTTTTATTTCAGAAATGGAAGGAAAGTCAGATGGAAAAAGACAAATATCATATGATATCACTTATATGTGGAATCTAAAAAAATGATACAAATGAACTTAATTACAAAACAGAAATAGACTCACAGACATAGAGAACAAACTTATGGTTACCAAAGGGGATAGCAGGGTGCGGGTGGGGATAAAGTGGGCGTTTGGGATGAACATATACACACTACTATAAATAAAATAGATAAACAAGGACCTACTGTATAGCACAGGGAACAATACACAACATCTTACAACAACCTATAATGGAAAAGAATCTGATAAAGAATATATATGTGTATATATATATATATATATATATATATATATATATATATATACATACATATATATGCATAACTGACTCACTTTGCTGTACACTTGAAACTACCACAACATTGCAAATTAACTATACTCCAATTTAAAAAAAAAAAAAAAAAAGAGGGAGTTCCCTGGTGGAAGACTCTGTGCTTCCACTGGTGGAGGACTCTGGAAGACTGGCAGAAGACTCTGTGCTTCCACTGCAGGGGGATGGGTTCGATCCCTGGTCGGGGAACTAGGATTCAGCATGCTGCGTGGTGCAGCCAAAATCAATCAATCAAATCCAATGTCTAATTGTTACAAACAAAAAAAAAGAAATGAGATGAAGTGGTGTTAGAATAAGGAGGAAAAATAAGGTGATAAGAAGGGATCCGATTCTGAAGACATTTGAAGATGTATCCAATTAGATTTACTAACAGATTGAGAATATTATGAGAGAAAAAGAGGACTCAGGGCTGACACCAAGGTTTGTGGTATGAATAACTGAAAAGAGAGCACTGGCATGCACTGTTTTAAGAAAAAAAAACTACAGGAAGAACAGTGGTCAAAATTTAATAGAAGGCTAGTCAGAAAATTTAAAACACATGTTTATAATTAGTTAAGTAACAGGTTTGGTTCTGATAAAAATCCCAGATGAAACTATATCTGAAAAAAATAATACATTACTGTAATCAAAGTTCTGAATAAAAAATGATGAATGACTTCAATAAATAAGCAAGGTGGGGGAGTGAATTTTATAAAGCCAATATTTAAGATAATGGATCAAATGAGCTCAGACTTTAAAAGAATATGTGCACTGTATGGAATGAAACCAAGGATGAACATAAAACACTAGCACAAACTCATTACAATACCACAAGGACAACAAGAGCTCGGGATAAATGGGGGCTGGTGAAAAATGCTGAAGGCAAAAAAGAATAGGAGTCTAATTTATTTTTGGCAATGTTTGAAGCAAGAAAAATAAACAGAAAAGAGAATCACTGCTTGGAGAGTTGGTATGGATGACTAAAAGAAGGTAGAATTTTACTTCGAATCCTTTTTATCTTCTCCAAAGGAAAAACGGTCTTCAAATTAAGAAGGTTAGGAGACCTACTGCTAAGAGATAACTAAAGTCCGAGAGACAAGAGATATGAAAAGGGAGCACCTAAATTTTTTAAAAAGTCAAAATTCTAGGCTTGCATAAATTAAACTGTACGATATTAAACACATTTTTGGATATAATTTCAGAAATAAATTGAGAAAATCTTTTCCAAATCAGGAAGAAGAAAAAAGGTGTTAGAGAAGTAGAATTGTCTAACTAGGTTGAGTTTCAAAAGTGGGGAGTAAAAAAAATACAGTTGGCACATAATAGACCAAAAGAGTTAATGTCAAATCAACTAGCAAAAGTCTAGAATAAAATGTAAAGCTGATTATTTGTGAGGTTAGGAAATATTCTCCTCCTGCTTTCCTTCTCTGTATGGCTGATAGAAAAAGGCAATCAATACAAATCAATGAAAGAGTCAAAAAGATACATGCCCCCCAATGTTCAGGCAGCACTGCTTACAATAGCCAAGACATGGAAGCAACCTAAATGTCCACTGACAAATGAATGGATAAAGAAGATGTGGTATATATACACAATGGAATACTACTCAGCCATAAAAAAGAACGAAATAATGCCATTTGCAGCAACACGGATGGACCTAGAGATTATCATACTAAGTGAAGTAAGTCAGAAAGAACGACAAACATCATATGACAATCACCTATATGTGGAATCTAAAATATGACACAAATGAACTTATTTATAAAACAGAAACAGACTCACAGACACAGAAAACAAACATATGGTTAACAAAGGGGAAAGGGCAGGGGGAGGGATAAATTAGGAATCTGGGATTAGCAGATACAAACTACTATATGTAAAATAGATAAACAACAAGTTCCTACTGTATAGCACAGGGAACTATATTCAATATCCTTTAATAAACCATAATGGAAAAGAATGTGAAAAAGAATATGTATATATATGTATAACTGAATCACTTTGCTGTACACCAGAAACTAACACAACTGTGTAAATCAACTATACTTCAAAAATAAAAAAAATAAAAAGAATTAAGCAAGGTTTACTAAGAACGTTCCATTTTTACATTCTTTCCTATTTTTTATTTGTTTATAGGGTTACCTGGCCAGTGGATAGAAATTTTACTTTAGAAGTAATTTAATGTCAGTATAACTTTAGACAAAGTGTCTTACAACATAGGACAAGATAGGGCAATGTGATGCATGTATAGCTAAGTTACGTAAAGAATAGTAACTGAAAACACAGAAAGCTTGTTTCTTAAACTTAATGGTACAAGACCACATTAGGTGACAGAAGAAAAGTAAGAGGGACATTATGATGTGCATTTATCTTAACACACACACACACACACACACACACACACACACACACACACACACTGCTCTAGAGAAAATGTAAGACTTCTACCTTGATAGAAGTTTGTATAAATTAGAGGTTTTAGTTGCAAATTCAAAGATATGCTCAATAAAATGTTAGCCTAAATGTGATGTGGCAAACCTCTTGTCCACCTGCGCCCCCAAATGAAGCATTTTTAGGCTGTTTTAAAGTAACTTGTGTTCCGGTTCCCAGAGCAAAAGAAGAAAAATATCCCATGGATCCAATGGTATTTTACTTCCGGGTACCATATTTGAAGGACATTAACATACAAGCACATGTAAAAGAGAACAATCAGAAAGGTGAAAGGGTTTGGGAAAACGCGAAAAATAACTGGTGATCTAGAATGAAAGAGATAAGACGTAAAATTGTCCCAAGTATTTGTGGGACTATCAGGTGGCAACTCTTAGTTCTTTACACCCACCTTACAGGTGAAAAAACTGAGGCTTAGAGGTTATACAGATAAGCCAGTAGGAGGACTGGAACTTAAATTTAGGTTTTATGACCTTATGCTGTGTAGTCCCAGAACATGAAAGTAGAACCAATTATATTATGAAGCCAGGTTTCGGGTCACTCTAAGTTAGAAATAAAATCAAAACCAGTCTCATCATGTACAGGGTTTCCATGAAGTCTGGACACGAAGGCAAATCTACATAATGTTATCAAGAACAACTTCAATCTGTAAAAACACGTCACATAGATGTTTGCAGACTTCATGGGCACCTGGTGGAAGCTGAACAGCCATCACGCAAGGTGTTCCATAATCCCTTAATCTGTCCAACAGCCCCAAGGAAACAACAGAATCCTACTAAACACTAAAATAACGTGCCCAAGGTCTCAAAGTGAACACATTAAAAGTGAATAAATAAAAAGTGAATAAATGAAAACCACAGGTCTGCCTCATTCTCTCTCCTATAGTTCTCTTACCCTGGCCACACATTAAAATCACCTAATGCTTTTTGAAAAAATACCGGAAGTTCTGATTTAATTGGTCTTAGATGAAGTCAGTTGTCGAGATGTGGATATGGTTTCCCAACAACTGGGTACAGACGTGGCCACACATATAGGAGAGAAAAGCTACTTTTCTGAGGGGGGAGAGGAGGGGTAACCATGAAAAGTGAGAAGACAATAGCAAAGAGAGTGTTCAAGCATCTTCGCAAAAATAAAATTCCAATGCAATTTTGTACCCACTTAAGATATATTCAAACAAGATCCAGACATCCTGAGATCCAAAATATTAGAAGTGCAAGAAGAAAGGCAGTCTGACACTAAAGTGCAGGACCCACTCATCTGAAATATGCTTTTTAAGCACATAAAATGACACTTTTTAAAGTCAAATACTGTAAAAGATTACTTGTCTTTTGCACAAGTGGCAGATCTGTTATCATTCTCATCATATTGAAAGCTTATCCAATAGATGCCCTCTCTGTACCCTCCAATAGCTCTTTGTGCACTCAAAATTAACCCCACTATCACAGTGTTTCTTGGATTAACCAATGTAAGATATTTGAAGAGGGTCTTTGTTGTTGCAAAATGAGAAAAGTTGCATTAAAAGCATTAAAATAATTGTGGTCACTTGGAGAGAAAAAAAAAAAATCAGCAAAATACAGTGCCAGCATTTTATGTGAGCCATTCCTTGCAAACAACTAATACAGTTTTCAAGCTCTTTAATTAAAGAGATATTCTTTAAAATTGGGAAGAAATGTTAAGTTGAATGTCATCCCCTTCCTCCTAGAATGAATGACCTCTGATAAGTATCTGAATCATTTAAACACAAACACACATAAAATGTATTTTTTTTTAAAATTCAACAACGTGAAGTTTGGCGTGGCAAAGCAAAGCAAGAACTATTTTCTAAATTTAATTAAACAGAAAAAGACAGAGCTGACACGCAGATTAGTTGTCTAAACAGACTTTACAAGCTAGATATTAAGGAAAGGAGTGTCATTTTTTTGTTTTAAGAGCCCAAGGTGACTGCTTATGTTTTGTACTGCTAGTTAATTCTAGCTGCAGCACAAATCTTGTCTTCTCTCTTATAATTAATTCTCAGTGTCAAAACTGCTAGATGTCCTTTTCAGAATCAACCTATCCTGGCTGTTAATTATATTACAGAAATATGTTCAAATAATGTTAATGGCCTGATTCTAATGCTCACAGAACAAGCTACAGGTAAAGCTCAATTAATGATTTAGCTAAATATGTTTACTTAATTATTTTGCAGAGAACATGAGAATGATTTGCTTTTTGCCAAAATGATACCTGGAGATGATTTTTAAAAAGATAAGAAATATGTGCAGGCTGGACATAGATACATGATAGGAACCACTGATTGGATATTAAGACAAATCCTGATTATTTTTAGAAGTATGAGCATCACTGAAATATTATTTCTTAGATTAGAGGGTTTCTCAAATATTGAGAAATAGACAAATAAGAGAAATACAGTGACCAAGAAAAAATCTTTTGAAGGGTAGTGATACAAAGTGTACCTTTTAAACATTTTTATATATTCAATTACAATGGTATTATTTTCTCAATGGTCCATATTTCCATAAGCCCCATCCCAGACAGTGCCCTAGAAGCTGCCATGGAAATTTAGACTGAAACCAAGAAACTCATGAACTGCCCCAGGGAGAGCCTGGAGCTGAAAGAGTTGACTTGGAATTCTCCAGAGCTCCAAGACTAGTCTAAGTCCCGGAAGTGCTCTTCTACTGATTCCTGAGTTGTACAGTGACATTCAGTGACTGCATTTAGTTTCTGGATGGTTTATTTGCCTGTGGAGGGCTGGCATGTAACTTATGAGAGTGAAACAAAACAATAAATGGAGTAATCACAGACCTTAAAAGAGAGAAGGGGAAAAAAAATGAACATTTCTGAGCACCTGTGATGGGTCAGTCATGGTGCTAGGTACTTTACATATGATATATTCATTCAACCTCTCTTCTCCCATAAACATTATAAGGTATACATTATTATTCCCATTTGCAAAAGCAGAAAGGTTAAGTAAATTGTCCCAAATCATTCAGTCAATATGTGGCAGGTCCAACCAGAATTTGAGTCCAGGTCTTTTTGGCTGCGAAGAGAATGCTTTTATCTAGTGGTTTACAAAGAAAAGCAAAACTCAAGATCAAATTCAGAGATAAGGCAAATATAAAATTCAAACTCATATACACATACTTGAAATGTAAAAGAGCATTTTTTCCCCTTTAATTCCTGATTAATTTACACATGGGTTTGTGAGTCTGATACTTATGTTTTTTTAGAGGTCTGAGGAGTGACTGGGCCTATGGTGACGTTTGCACTTAGAATCATAACATTTATAGGTTAAAAAAAAAAAAAAGGAAAGTCTTAAGGCTTCCTGATTCTTATACAAGAGGAAACAGACATAAAATGCTTAAATGTCTTGCTCAAAGTCACAGCACTTGAATTTTGCAAAGCTGGGATTAGACCTCAGATCTGACCCATGGTCTACACTTCTTTCAGTTACAAAGTAGTGGGATTTTTTTTGTTTTTGCTTTTCTTTGTTTGTTGTGTTTTGTTTTGTTTTCCCCCCAGCTCTGGGAAAGGTTGTAACTGTTAGTTATCATAAGTATATGATACAACCATGAAAATGTCATAAAAATCCTCTCAAAAATTAGCATAGTCACATGTGGCTGATTCACCGTGTTGTGTGGCAGAAACTAGCACAACATTGTAAAGCAATTATACTCCAATAAAGATGTAAAAAAAAAAAAAAATTAGCATATTCAGTCATCGCCTTAAAAAGAAAACTAATCACCTGGGTTTATGTCTGTTTTGTTTTAAAAAATAATCAAATGGTATTAAGAAAGACAAAACTAGGTAAGCTTACTTCACCAAAATAAAGTTTGGATTCGTAGGTCAAAATTCCAGGTGGCTGAGATTTAAAATACAATTGATGTAAAAAAATCAATGCATCATGACATGAGAAAACTGTTACTGATTCTTTATGTGCTTCCAATTTGATTGCTTTGGCCTTCCAAACAAATACATGGAAGTACCAGAAACCTATTAGTATGATAATAAAGCCTCGCTCCTGGATGTGTACAATCTCTATGCTTGGAGGATAGCAAACAAACAAACAAAAATCAGTGTAAAGATCTGCTCTAAATTTCCATAAAAGAATATTTGAACTAATTATAAAATGTAAAATTTTAAAGAATTTTAGAAATCAGATTTCCTTCAATTTTAGAATAATCAGGTTGCCTTCCCTTTAAGTCCTTACAGAAGTCCATTTCTATATGCCTTAAAAGCTAATGGTTTCTTATCTTTTAACCTATTGTTCCTATTTTAGTTCATGTTTTTTTCAGAATTCCAATTTTTAAAAATCCAAACCTAGCTTCAGGTTATTATCCTCTACTATTATCCAAAACACAGTAAATACAGTGGGTCCTTTTACATACAGAAAATAGTATAGCTGATAGGAATATGTTTAATAATCAATGTTATGAGCAGAGAGAACAGAAATATATGAAAGGCATATACCTTCACACAGATGAATATATACACGTGTATGTACACATACACACATTTATATACATCAATATTTGGAATGCTTTTGCTTGGATTATATACCTTCTATCGCCCCCTGAAATCAAAGTAGGATAATAATTTAAAAATGCATTTTCTTGTTATAAATACATATTGTTCCTGTCACGTGAAATGAAATAATTGGAACAGTGATGACAAACTGGCTGGTAATAATTCAATAATCTATTTAAAGTGAAACTATACATTCCTAGAACTTAATATTGCTAAATCGTTGGTTTCATTACTGTAAATTATATAATATTATAAAATACTGATTGCAAAAAGAAAATGGGTAAGACTTTTCCTACTTTTGTTCAACCTATGTGACTTTAAAAAAGAATCACATGTACACATCCATGCTAATGAGGTTCCCAGATTTTTATATATTCTATGTACTCAATTGTAGCCGGCCACATAATTCACATGCAGAACTATCCCCCTTTGAACTAAATGAATTCTGTTATAATGGAGAGTTGAGACTTGAAAAAATTGCTTACAATTGCACATACAAGTGAAAAAGATAGCTAAGTCTAAATTAAGATGTTGGCTATGAGGTTTCCAATAGGACCTTGACATGACTGGTGACCTACTCATGACATGATCACACCAGTACGGATTTGGAATTCTATTAGTATTACCAGAGGAAAAAAGTCAAGGAGTCATCAAGAAAACAAATCTATATCTTCTACTCCATCAGCCAATTACTGTTGTTAAAGTGGAATTAGATGGGTATTGACAATGCGAAGGGGATAAGGATTAAGCAGATGACTGAATATATAGCAAGCAGAGGTGATCACAGTTTGGATTTTTAGCACTGTTTTGTTTTTTTCCTGCACAAAGTTTAAAAAAAAAAATCTAAAATAGGAATGTGCAAAGTAGATTAACTACTGCTAATATCATGCCTGACAAAATACAAATCATATTTGCTAACTGGATAATGCACAAATATTTTGACATAAGGTACTATTTTATACAAGTATATATTCAACAGCTTAGCACAGATTTACTAGAAATCTGCACCTGTCTATAAATAAAGGCCCCCTGGAAAGATTAAATAAAATATTTTTTTAAATTTGCTAATAATTTAAGGTAGAAAATTCCCCAATTGCATTTTGAAAATTGTATCTTCTTTTAAAAAGTAAGGATAATACAACTCAACTGATTATAAGAACAAAACACTTCTATTGCATGAGGAGGCAGTATAGTATAATACTTAGGAGTGTGATCTTTGACTTTAGAGAGACCTAGCTTCAAGTCTGGGCTCTGCCGTTTGCTATATGACCTTGAGGAGATTACTTAATGTCTGTCTTACTTTTCCGACCTGTAAAAGTGACGTATAACACCCGCGTCATGTGGCTTGTGAGGATTAAATGACTGTGCTTGTCTAAAAAACTTGGCGTAGCATTCAATTATTGTTAACTTCTGCTATCATAAAAAGTTAGAGCTATAGTTCTATTGAACTCAGCCAGTTACTTTGTCTACAGAAAAATTCAGTTTTGTTACATGATGATTTGGAATTCCTCAGTTGCTAAGTGGTCAAAGTCAAGGAAATCATAAAAGTATTGGTTATCAATGCCAAGGTACTATAATAGAGACTGGTTTTACTTTGCACCGCTACCCCTACTCTGCCCAGAAAAAAAAAAAAAACAAAAATCACAAAGCATTGGGCAGATTTGATTTAACGGTGGGAGAAGAATTACCAGCCTAAACTGCGAATAATACTATCAAGACACAAAAAATAGTTTTGGTGCTATAAATAGAATTATTTCCTCCACAGTTTGATTAGTTCACTAAATTCTGGTTAAAGTTCCGGGTACCATTTTTTGCCATTTTCTTCCTGTGTCTAAGTTTTTATCCATTTATACTGATTCTACTGATTGAATAACACTGCCACCTTCCCCTTATTACACAATTCACATATTTTGATATTAAATATATTCATTATAGCATTTGTTCTTTAAAGTCAACTTTAGATGGTATATAACAGAGATGAGTATATTTATGCCAGTCCAAAATATCTATGCAAACTATAATCAGATGAATATATCAATGAACTTGGATTTATCATCACTTGATGCTACCAGTTTCTGTTTTCTTAATGTGTGAATATAGATGAGTGATCCTCTCATCCATTCTAAGTCTACGATGACTGATATTCTGAGTTAGTCAAAATATGTAAACAAATTTTTCACTTATAATATCAAAAAGTAACTTTATTCATACCCACACTTAGAAATTAGGGTGGATTATGCCTGTAAGTTTTAAACCCTCATGAAACTTTTCCTGTTTTTAATGAACTGAGGTAACTTCATTTCACAGTCTGATTTTTTAAAAGGTATAAGTTCTCCTAAATTTAAAGTTCACAAAACAGTATAGAAAGGAATATGACTTAGTTTTGTAATTCAAATACAATTCAAACAATAATAATTTTACAATAATATAAAAAAACTAACCATATATTGTTTAAAGAAACAGTAGCAAAGAATGCCAAGAACGTAGTAAGGAATATCAAGGTTTCCAATGGCAATTCACTCAAGAGAAAAATCACAAAAAATGCTAAGAGGCATGAAAATGTGTTATGAAAATTTTAGTTTCTAGTTTAAAAATAAAATTCTAATCAAGAATAAAAATGCAGAGAGATGCCTAAACACAGACAAGAAAAAAACCTCTAGCAAATCTAATAAATTTAACTTGCCCTGCCAGATCTTTTCAACTTATTGGAAAATTCGCTTGACTTAATATTGACACAGAGATGTGTAAATCAATACATTCAGAATGAAAGATATATTTTAATTTAAAAATGCTCAGACTGCAGCAGTAAATCTATGCACTTAGCACATAAAAATCATCAAGAGTTTAAATGTTGAGGTACAGTATTGGGGTTAACCAACACCTAAAGGTGAATGCCAAATACTACATTTTTACCATTAAAATGTTTACTTTTTATGGCACAGGTAAGGCAATCTTTACAAAATTTACTGAAATATATTTATAAACAACAGAAAGAATTTCATTGAGAATCCATCAAAGCCTGCAACCACGGCACCACCTATCTGCTGTTTATAAAAAGTCCTATTTTTATATATAACTAGCAAGCTATTGTGAATTTTCCAAATGAAATGAGACAAATAAAAGAAATGAAAGTACTCCCTAATCTCAGTGATTTTCTATGCATTCAAAAGCTTTAACTGCTATTCAGTATAGTAGCCATCAGACATAATATGTGGCTATTAAATTAAGATGTGTTCAAATATGAAATACACAACAGATTTTGAGTACAAAAAATGTACAATATGCCATTCTCATTTTTGCTAAAATAATTTTACTAGTACATACACATATTTTCAGAGTACAAAACCAGAAATAATCATGGGTTTCCTTAGGAATGTATTACCTAAGAAAGCCAGACCTAGACAAGCCCCAAAATATAGTTTCTCCATCTCCTTAAATAAATTTATTATATGTGCACAAGTTTAATTTGGTCAATCGCATCATAAATCTAAATGATCTTTAGATTGGGATTCCCTATCTTCCATATACTGCCTATCAGATATTATAAAAAAGGAAAACTAATAATCATAATTCTGATCACTGGTAAAATGACCTTTCAGCTCACAAATTTGAAAGTTAGTAGGGAAATGTTATATTCTAAAAACAGTCTGTTTCAAACAAAGAGTTAAGAAGTGTTCATATTTACTAAAGTATATATGATGATAGCCAAAATTTCCCAACTATCTCAAAATCACAGCAAAGAGATCTGCTTCTCACATCTTGCCTGTAATTTCTCTTTATAGTTAGTATATAACTTTGCCTTTAGTAATCATTCTTTTACTCTTTTCATCCTTCTCCTTTAAAATCTTTCCCTTCCCCAATTATCCTCTCAAGCTTTGTTACTTAAAAGAGTGGTCCTCAGACCAGAAGCAGCAGCATTATCTAGGAACTCATTAGAAATGCAAAATCTCAAGCCCCACCCAAGACTTACTGAATCAGAATCTACATTTTAACAAGATCCACCCTCCACCATCCTCCAAGATTTGTCCGGAGACTAAATTTAAGAAGCATCGCTTTAGGCTTGCTGGAAAGGATTTCCACCTTCACAGTCTGTTTCTTTTTTCTTTATCCTGTACATCTCTTTACTGGTCTTCCGGTTAACAAGGTTAGAAAGCATCTTAGGAACCACCAATTTCAGACTTTCACGTTACAGATAGGCACACTAGAAATATGTATTAATACCTAGCACGAGAACCTTGCATAAAAAGGCCCTGATAAATGTCAAGTTCTAAGACAAAGGCAAGAGGAGAAATTGAAGCTAAAAGAGATAAAGGTCTTACAGAAGTTCACATGGTTAATTAGTTGCAGGCCTAAAACAACACTCTATGTTTCATGCTGATTCCAACGTCCAATGCTCTGTCCAGTACATGAGGCTACTAGCAAGACAGGACCAGAGTTTCGGAGAGATTCCAGCCTTCCTCATTCCTCACTGGGACGTGTGGGAGAATATGCCTCTTGTGACTGGGTGTGTGTGTACACGAGTGAACACACACGCTTGCCTAGCTCTGGAGTGCCTTGCAGAGCAACAGTTTTAACCACTGAAAGCATAAAAATTCAAGTTTTATAAATATAGCATCTATTTGTTCAGCTTAAGGCCAAATTTCCTTTTCTACAGTCTTTGATCATCTTCGCTTCTGTCAAAATAGAGATGGGAATCAGGAGGTAATGAGTAAAGGTTACGTGAGGTACGTTGAAAACATAGATGTAAACAGCCTTAACTGGCTTGGGCATTATTATTTGAGTTGGCCACTATTCATTTCATTTTCCCCTACTTCTTTTGTCTTTTATATTCCTCTTTCTCTTTGTCACCCTCTTCCTGTTCCATTGCCCTTGCTCCTTTTCCTGTTACTGCCACAGAAAAGACAAAGTTGAAAAGTTATTTATACAAAACTTGATACTCTTGGGGAGGAAAGCACTATGCAAATTATTACATATCATAACTTACAATTCTATAGTATTTTAAACTTTGTACCAAGTATTTTTATAAAGCATTTTCATAAAAATTTTCCTAAAGCTATCATAATACCATAACGTCAAAATGCTTTTGAAAGTGGCAGTGAATATAAAAATTGACTCCATATAATACTATTCTCTGGACATGGTAAATCTGTTTACATTTTCTCAATTAATAACATATGAACAGTTGTAAAAAGAGAAAAAATATTTGGGCAATAAACCCAAAAAATAATAGAAAAGGCAACACCACAATTTACTTTTAAAAAAGCAAAATACCCAGTATTAAAATTGATAAAAAAAAAATATTGTAAAGCATGAATGCTTCACATGGAAATACTGTGGAGCTAAAAACAATGGATTATATCATGTCTTATCAAAGACCAGGAGAAGGTGACAGGTATGTAAGCAATTCACAGTATAACCAGCCAACAAGCCATTAAACAGAGAGAACTTTAATGATTTAAATAACTGGCTTGGTTACTTATTCAGCTTTACTCTCAACTAACATTTGAGTATAAAATATACTTAACTGTAATTAATAGGAGCACCTAGAGGTTGCAGAGTTTATACTAAAACAGAAATAAAACTACTGAAATATACCATTCATTGTTAAGAGTAACATATATGGATAACTTTATTATAAAAGCGTTAAAAATTAGAATTTTTGAGTCTATAAACTCCTTTTTGGGTAGAATGCAGTAAAACATGAGTAAATTAAAGATTACTAACATCTCATAAATAATTACGGCAAGTATTTAGATTGCTCGCATTAACAGATTAGATGAATTAAACAGCAGAATAGACACAGTTAACTGGAAGACAAGGCTGAAGAAATCACCTACAGTATGTACGGGACAGAAAGACAATGAAATGGGGACTAGGAGAAAAGGGTTAAGAGATACCGAGAATAAAATGAGAAAGTGCAACATATGTCTGTCTGGAATCCTAAAGAGATAGAAGATTAATAATGAACAAAAAGCCATATTTAGATAAGGGCTGAAATTTTTTTGAACTGGTTAAAGATAGGAATTACCAGACATAGGAAAGACAACATAAAAGCATAGTAAATAAATTCACATCTATACATAATGCTGTGAAACTATGAATATCAAAGACCAAAAAAAAAAAAAAATCAGCCAGATGGGGGGAATAACCCACGATATCTATTATCAGTCTGACAACAGATTTCTCAACAGCAACGATGAATGCCGGAAGAGAGTAATACAGTATCTTCCAAAAGCTGAGAAAAATTATTTAACCTGGAATTATATATGCGGAAAAACTATTTTTTGTGGACAAGAGTGAAATGAATCCAGTTCCAGATCCAAAACAGCAAATTTATCAGTTTTAGAACTTCACTAAAATACCTTCTAAGAACATACTTGAAGAAAAGGATCTTGCAAGGAAAATATGACATTTAAGATGAACTGGGTGCAGTGGTTAAGAATCCCTAGTGGTGCAGTGGTTAAGAATCTGCCTGCCAATGCAGTGGACACGGGTTCGAGCCCTGGTCCGGGAAGATCCCACATGCCGCGGAGCAACTAAGCCCGTGCACCACAACTACTGAGCCTGCGATCTAGAGCCCGCGAGCCACAACTACTGAGCCCGCGTGCCACAACTACTGTAGCACGTGCGCCTGGAGCCCGTGCTCCGCAGCGAGAGAAGCCACTGCAATGAGAAGCCCACTCACCGCAACGAAGAGTAGCCCCCGCTCGCCGCATCTAGAGAAAGCCTGCGGGCAGCAACGAAGACCCAACACGGCCAAAAATAAATAAATAAATAAATTTATTTTTAAAAAAAAGATGAAATGGTAAGAATCTGCTATATCTTTCAAAGCTAAGTAAACTATATATTAATACTAATGTCTAATCCATAGCTTTATAAAACTAAAAAATTGTATAGCAAGAGAATGTTTAAGTTTGAAGAAGTATGATCTAATTAGTGTTCTAAGGTCCCTGTATTGTCAGAAGTCCTGACATTATTATCCACATGCCTTAAATTTAACACACAGCTGAGAACTTAATATTTCTTAAACCAGCCAGGCATTTTTACAGGTCTTTATCTTCAGTTATGCTGAACTGAAGCACGAGACTTAGAATTGGATGACCTATGTTTGCTCGCAAAAGGGATACCTACAAATAAATCTACGTTGATCTTCACAGGAAGCCCACATTCATTTATTCAACAGCCTCACTAATATACTGAGTTCCTAGGATGTGTCAAGCACGGTTCTAGATACTAAAGAGAGAGGCCAACATGACGGACCTTGAAGAAGAGTACATTCCAGCGGTTGGAGACACTAGACAAGAAAAAAAATAACTTCAGATTATGGTAGGTGCTATAAAGGAAAGAGAGAAGATCATATGAAGGAAGGTAATTAAAAGATGGAGGGAAATAAGAGATCAAAGTAACTTTGCCTAAGACTGTGTAACAGTGGTGAATCAAATAGAGCTCCTTCTAACTCCAAATCTCCTGATCTTTCTACTATATAATGCTACCCTTCCTATTTTTTTTGTGGAAAGACCTAATCAGTCAAAGGCACAGCTCAAATACCCTTTCAATACCCACTAGTAGAAGTGATTATTCTTTTTTCTCATCTCAGTAGTGCAACTGGTTTAAGTCTCTGCTGTGGCACTTACACTTTTCTCTGCTGTGCATTAGTCTGTACATACCAAATGCCCATAGGACCCTTGAGAGTAGGGACGTGTGTCATTCATTACTTTCGATTTCTGGGACCTGGTACATAGTAAATCTCAATACCTTTTTTGCTCTTCAACTCAGTAATGATTTTAATTTTAAATATGGTCACAATAAGTACTATTCATTTATATAAACTGTATCTTCTTTGATGAAAGATTTGGGCATGCTTTAAAAGAGACAAGAATAAATACTAAGTGTTTTGTTCTTTGTGGTACTCCCATGGCCAGTACCACATGCAGTGTTTTTTTCACTTGTTGGCTATCAGATCTTAAAATGTTTTGAATTTGAATACCTTGAGCTAGGGAATGCCCTTACTAGTGTGCTGCTACCTCCCTAAGCTATTTCCCATATTATCTGCCTGGCCCCTGAAGGCATTTGGGCTTTGGACTCCTGAAGTTAATAAGTAATAATAGTGCCTTTACAGTTCACAAAGTCCTATTACATACCTTATTTCAGCTTACCTTTTATTATCCCTATTTTAGGGATGAGGAAAGTGAAGCTCAAAAAGTGATTTCTCCTAGGTCACATAGCCAGTAAATCATGGATCTGAGAGAAGTTATTCTGACTTCTGGTTCCACGCTTTTTGCTTGCACTACACCAGTAGTGGTTAAAACGTGGTTCTGTGAGTGATAAAGTGATGGCAGTGGAGACTCTGAATGATAGGAGAGATGCCTTCTGGCATGGAAGTTTTCAGATAAGGTTTTAACTGAAATGTATTTTGATGAACGGGCAAGATTTCCCCAGACTGACATGAAAAGTGGGATGTTTCAAACGTAACAACGGTAGGAGCCAAATGACAGACACTGGAAAGTGCAAGACTCATTTAGAATGCATCAACTGGGGGGAATTAGGACGTGAAGATGGTGGAAAGATAAGTTGAAGTCCTAATGGCAAAGACCTAGAACAGGAAGAAAGGAATTTACATTATATTGGTTAAACCAAGGGAAGACACTAATAGGTTTAAGTTGGAAGTCAAATGGGTCACAAAGATCATGTTAGAATTTGAAGAGAGTTGATAACAGCAGGAAAGAAAGTAGAGAAGGAAAGACTAACCAAGGAAACTAGTTAGGCTATGTCAATGGCCAAGACACTGAACTAGAGAATTGGAGAAAAATAAATAGATTACTAATTGACCTCCTTAAAAACATTCACTTTGCTTGAAAATGGTAAAGTTCACCTGGCAATTCCTAAAACTACAGTTAAAAATGTTAACAAAATTGCAGTCTCTGGGACGAATTCACATTCAACTGAAAAGGTTAGCAAGAGGCAGGTGGGGGAAAATAGAAAAGGATGCTGGACCACGAATCAGACAACTGACCCTGCTCTACACCTTATTGGTTATGTCAGTTACTTACTTATCTTCTCAGTACCTTAACTTCCTCTTTTGAAGGACAACACTGTTATCCCTTGCAGAACTGAACGCTACCTGCAAAGGTGACAACTGTGATCTTGTAGTTATCGTTATCATATTCATTACTGATAGTAATAGAGAAAAACTATTAATACTTAAGTAATAAATTGACTCTGTATCATTAACCAATGTTTATAAAACCACCAGAGGAATACCATTAAAATCTATTATTGGTATTTTAAAAGAAAGGCATAAGCATTTCAGTTGACCACTTTTATTTAAAAGAGCATGATTTGATTTACTTTCATATCTAATGTGATATGAAAATCAAATTAGGAGGTACACATAAGTCAGAGATTACTTTTAAGGTTTTCACAGCTAGCTAAATTTATTAAACCCTCTAATTTGTTAATACAGAAATTAATCTGGCAAGTACCAATGAGTAACATACTTTATATTAAAGAATCCATATATCAAAAAAATCAGTAAGTTCACACTTTAAAAAAAGCAGCGCTATTTTTAGATGAACAAGTAAGACCTGTAATTCATGTCAGATCTTTGCCTTAGAAAACATGTTTTCGTCACTGTAGTTAGCTCAATTAATGAATTCTATTTCAGCTATTCTGGCTATACAAATTACCTTTTTTAACTGCTAAATTAATCATATAGCATCTTATATATTAGCGATGACACAAGTTTGTCAATGAGTTATAGGTTTGATTCAAATTAATGTCACTTTCATCTCTAATAGTATCCCTTCCGAAAATGTATTGTAGAATTTTAGTTGATATAAAAAGTATTGACTTAATACCAAGCCTCAGAACATGTTGATTGCAAACACATTTTTGTTAAATTTGTGGGAAAGAAAACTGATTCTCACTTTCATTTTTAAATTTTATGTAATAGTACAGTAGAGGTGCAGGTGGGAAAAAAAAAACAACAAAAAACCCATATACCAATCTGACCTCACTGTGGAATAGGTAAGGAAAGGTATAAAATTAAAATGACAAAGTCAGTGTTCACCATCCAGTATTTGAAACATCTAATTTAAGTCTAATGATAATATTAAGAGTATAAAGAATGGGGAATTCTCATGCATAATGTATTGAATTAAAAAACAATAACGACTACATTCTAAAACATAGTGTGTGAAAAACCAATCTGATTTCACACTTTTCACACTTAGGATACATTAAAAAAAGAACAATCTGAAAATGTATACATAGAGATTCAAAAAGTGTATCTGGAGATTAATAAGGGGAAAACCTCTGTGTCAGACATAGATAGAACATAGCTGATTACTGTGTTTCCTTTTGGGTTACTGCTATCAACGGAAAAAAAAAGCAGGCTCCCAATATGATCCTACTCTTCTTTGTACCAAATACTTACATGAAATCATGGCACTACTCTATGTGTATCTCTTTCTCCCCACTTTTTGATTCAAAAATGGATCTATGACAACTATCATCTAACGACCTCCTAAGTGCTTGTTTTATGAATGTGGCCCTTACTCAAGAAGTTAGACTGAAAAGTCTTTTAATCTCCTTCTGAAAAGAATTTACTGGATTGCATTTAAGTTCAAGTTCAAGGGTATTAAAATGTACAATGGAGAGTGAAAAAGGTGCTCGGTTATAGATTTTAACTTCTTAACTAGAAAACTGACTCAAAATAGATTTTCTAATTTACAATGAATCAAAAGAGGAAACAATAGACCATAGCAAAAGTGGCACAAATGTATCAAAAACCAAATGAATAAACATTTGAGGAGATTTATTATTAGAAATTGCAATAAATTTTGGAAAGATGAATTGATTTTAGTTAAAAGGTATAACTGACAATTTATTGGGCGGGAAGATGCATTATTTTCCAATTGTTATCCATCTACAGTAAAACTGATTTGTGTCCTACTGTATTTTATGGAAAAGGAGACTGCAACTTTCAGTGATTTAGATTAAATGTATTAATCATAACCAGGCACTGTGAACTATATATCTACTATTAAAGAAGATTTTTGACATTTAATTCTGTAGCAATATTTTGGCTCTGTACCACTCTTCCTAAATCCAATTCCTGCTACAGTTGGCAGATTTCTCCCTTTTAATTTTATGAGGCTTAAAGTAGCATTTAACCACCCATGCGGTAAATAATGCGGGATTAGAAATATTTAGTGTTTTGTTTCCCTTTCAGGAGTGGTAATCCATCAAATCCAAAAATGTTCTCTAAAATTTTTCTATATTTTTGGCAATCTCTAATATATGATATCATAAAAATTATAAAATTAAATAAAATGCATTACATAGCCAGAATAGATCTGCTTTTCTAAAGAACTGTGTTAACCCAAAAGAGCAGGTAAAGATCACTTTGAACCAGCAACATGAATCCCTATTAAAAAAAGAAAACAAAATAAAATAAAAAAATATGGATTAAAACATGATACTTGATTAGAATGTTTTAATTTTATTCCCTTGGGTAATGAATCTTAATGAGCGTGCAAATAATTTCTAGGCAGTTTAACCATTTAATATCCAACTAAACCACATACTATTGAAAGACAAAGTATTAGAGATATATAGGAAAACAGCTATTAAACATCTAGTTGTGCTAGGTATTTGGCTAAGTGTTCTATAAATGTAAAAATAAATTTTAAGTTTAGTACATCATATGGTGCACATTTGCCCCCATCAAATAAAACTGAATCCATAATTTTTTCATACAAGTGAGGCACAAGACAAAAATGAAATGGTTAACCTACAGAAGTTAATATTTCTAACTATAATTTAGAATAGTAACAAAACACCTTTACATTTAACATGTGAGCTTAAAAAGAATTAAAAACTTCAGTTAAAAAGTACAATTCTGTTATGAAATCAAAATAATCACTGGAAGTAACAGACTTTAAACAAAATCAAATTCCAATTTTTAAATTTTAATTTATATGAAATGTTAATTTTGCTTATTTATGAATCCAAATTATTACAATAATCACACTATAACTGCATGTGGTACTCTGAGACACATCAAAGTAATAAAGTAACTTGTCAAATGAGTAATTATCTATATTTAATCTATATATAAAACAAATGGCCCAGAAATGAGTAAAGTCTGTAATTCACTCAAGACACATTAATGCCATATATTCATAGTAGGAACATCTAATTTCTTCATGCATATTCATATCTTAATTCACTTTTAACAGTTCATGATTATGATTGTTATGAAAATAAGTGTATGTCCTCGAAGTGTCTAAATGAAATCAAAGTGTCTAAATGAAACCACCTACCAGAAATAAGATAATGTAAAAAGAAAATATGTGTATGTGTGTGTTTGTAAAGGCCCTTTTTTCATATATAAAGCGTCTGCCTTGCCCTTCTTGGCTTCATAGTGCTACACTGCAGAGCTGGGAGTTACACATTGGGAAAAATAGGAGGAAAGAAAATTCATCCAGTCAGCTAGACAGCCAGCACTTCTAAGTAACATCACAATGGAACGTAAAGGCATTTCAAGAACAATCATATGATCAATATATACAATAATGTGTTAAAAATGTGTTAGTAATATATATGACACATACAACAATTTGCTGAAGAAACAGGATGACTCTGAGATTATGTTCAATCAAGGAAAGAGTTAGTTTAATTGGTTTTTCCTATAAACAGACAATTCCAAAGATTGGGCCTGTACTAGTGCTTTAAGAGGCTAAATGAGGAAGCAGGATTAGGGAAAAGTTGTGATGTTAATAAATATGAAGAAAGCTAATGCCAAATTCATAGCATGAATTATTTACTTCAATACAATTTGCAACAACTTAAGAATTCAACAATAAAAATTCATAAATCTTTCCTCAAAATGAGAACCCAATCAAATTTTGAAATGGACCACTTTCACAAGTTGACAAGAAACTTAAATGTCAAGTCTCATGGTATTTTCAAAAGCTAACGTTCTAAAAAGCTAAATTGCTATAGCTCCAGCTAAAATACAGAAAAGAGAATAACTTCTGAAAATTTTCGTATGCAAAAGGATTGGAGTTCAGAAGACCTGGCTCTGATCGTTCATAATGAAGCTAATTCTCTGAAAATCACTGAGTCCACACAATGGAAATTACAGTAATACTTATACCACAGGATGGTGGAGTCTATAAAGACGTCCTTTACAAAATATTTAATGCTATTTTAATATTTATTGCTGTCACTAACCTTTTTGGATATGCAGAAACCTAACTGATAGGTAACAAAAAAATTTACCTTCTAATAAATTTAAGAAAGAAAAGATTTAAATATCAGCGAGGACCTAATAAGTTAAATCAACAGATAATACAGGAAAGGAGAGAAAACATATGTGAGGTGAAAACAGAAGAGCTGACAGGAGGGATGGACAGCATATTTACAATGTAATGTAATGATGAAAACTATTACACTGAAAAATAAAACATATATCCAATTCAGTAGATTTAACTTGATCAAACACAGAGTAATTATTTACCCAATATATTCATTAAATTGACCAAACTATATAACTAAGATGTATTTTATTTCAGTGGGCCACTAGGCCTATCAATTTTTTACAAATTAAAAATTCATTGGAAATATTTTTACCCTTGAAGGGGAAGTAGTATAGCTTGAAGGCTAAGTCTTTGGGGAGTGGGTCATAGGGCCAGAGTTTAAATCCTGACACTACCAATTACAAGATGTGACCTTGAATAAGTCATTTAAGCCATTTGCCCTATTCCTGGCTTATAAAATGGAGAGGAGAATAATATTTACCTCAGTACCTTTTTTTGAACATTAAATGAATTAACATACATAGAGAGATTAGAACACCACCTGGCAAATAATAACTCAATAAATGTAAGCTAATATAATTAATAGTAACCAAATATTTCTGTCCTTTAATATTAGTTACATAAAATAAAAGCTGATAGAATTAATAATATACTAAAATGAAATATTATGCCGCCAAACAAATGAATAAAAAATAGGTATAATTTATAATCTCTCAGACTTTTTTTAAAAGTTTAAAAACCAAGGTTCAGATTAATCGATGCTGTATTTGCACAGATGGGTATGGGAAGAACTGGATATGGGACAAAGACTTTCCACTGGATACCTTTTGTCCTATTTATCTCTTAAAACCTGTGAATCTACTACTTTAAAAAAAAAAAGAAAAGAAAATCAAAAGAAAAGAACACTAGCTAGCACTTCCCAGGAAACGTAACCCACTAATCACACAATGCAGCTCCCTCTCAAAACCCCACTAAAATGACAGTGAAGAATAAAAAGGTATAACTCCACAAGGACACAGAGGATAGGAAAGAAGATACCACCAGACAAGCAAAGTCAACAAAATCACAGAAGAAAACGAAATGGATGTGTGGCTGGCAGCTCAGCTTTCTCTAGCAAAGGGGTAGGGAGAGGGGGGCGATAAAAAGTAACTTGACTGAAGCAGCAGACTCCAGAAAGGTTCAGAAATTGGAGGCGCCAGACACCTCTTCAACAGGGAATTGCTGGAAAATTTATTTTTTTAGATTGATCCCTAATCCCAGTCCTTGGCCACACAGTCATACAATGTTAGCACCCCTTCGCTATATCCTAGCAGAAGCACAAACAGTGTATAAGACACTGTTAAACCAGAAAGGGGCCATACTTATGGACCACATGATATACCTTTAGTAAAATTAAGAGAATTCAGTGAGAGTCTGCAGACTGAGTGCTCCCTGTCTTCTGCTTTGCAATCAGAATGTTGGCGAGTGGAGTCAAAACACTCGGCTACTCCCCACTCCACGCGCCTTGAGGCAGGAGATTACTTATTAGGGGGTTATTTCAAAGGAAAATCCCTATGGATAGCAACATTTAAGAATTCCCCAACCAAAAGGTGAGCATCTGTACACTGGGCGTCCAAGCAGCTTTTTAGTGCTGTCTCAAATGGAACCTTATCTGCATCACATCACTAAGTACATAAAAGGACAAATTAAAAACAATGGAAATGGGAACCTATTGTATATGTATAACTGATTCACTTTGTTATAAAGCAGAAGCTAACACACTATTGTAAGGCAATTATACTTCAATAAAGATGTCTAAAGAAAAAAAAAAATAAATAAAAAAATAAAAAAAAAAAACAAAAAAAAACAATGAAGAGGGAATTCTGTGGCGGTCCAGTGGTCAGAACTCCGTGCTTTCACTGCTGAGGGCCTGGGTTCAATCCCTGGTCGGGGAACTAAGATCCCACAAGCCATGCGGCATGGCCAAAAAATTAAAAAAAAAAAAAAAAATTAAAAAATAAAAACAATGAAGAACTTAGATACTAATATTGGTAGGAAAGGATGTTACTTAAGGTTGTACTGGCCATGTAACTAGTGGTGGAAATCTCCCTAAAAAGCGTAAGGTAATACCCAGTAAATCCCTATCAACATTTTAAAAATTATTAAACACATACTATGGGCTAGGAGCTGGACCCCTGTCACTTGGGTGCTACACGTACTTGGGGACACAATGCAAACATGAGAAGATGAGTAAGAGTATAAAATAGAAAGGTCACCCATTAATGAATGAAAGAATGGCAGAGACAGCAGATGCAATGGCACTTCAGATGATGCAGTGATCTCTGAAGTGTGAGGAGTTGGGGAAGATTTTGACGAAAAGGTATGGAGCCTGAACTGCTCCTTGAAGGATATGAATCTACCAGTAAGAAGAGGGGTGCACTGGTGTGAGCAAATGTAGAGAAGGAACGAATATGACCGAGTAAGGGAAGGTTGATGGAGGGGTGGGGACGCTGTGAACCTAAGACCATCTGGAAAGGAGTGAAGTGTTATATATAGGTCACAGGTGAGCAGTGAAGGTCAGAAGGAACAAACCTGCATTTGATGATAAAGGCGTGAAAACTATTTTTTGACTAGGGTATAAGCATGTTTTAAAAATGTTTCCTTGGAGTTACATGTGATACGGATTAGAGGTAGGAAAACCAGAAGGAAGAGAGACCAGGGAGGAGACTAATGTACTATCAGAATGTAAGGTTAGGAGTAACGACACTAGGGCAGCGGCAGATGAAATTTGGAAAGAAAGGGTTAATATGACAAACAAGGAAAGAAAAGTGTCTAGGTGTGGAAAGAGTGGAGGAAGACAGATATAACACATAAAACTAAAACTTTAAATGAAGAATGAAAAACTAGTTAGGATCAGTGCATCCCTTAGCAAACATTAGGTCTCTTCTCTCTCTCTCTCCCTTTCCCAATTAATTTTTACTAGCCAAACTGCAAGGTGCTGGGGGACAAAGACATATCTCACTTCCCACAATGAAGAGATCACAAGCCACCATTACATGTGCATACAGCTGAACCAAGAAATCTATGGCTGAAAACACAATTAAGCAAGACATCAAGTTTCTGAGTCAGAGGTCACATATACTTATTTATTCATCCAACAAATGATATAAAATACTCCTTTAAAACATATTTGTGGATCAGAAAATTAAAAGAATCTATCAAAGATATATGTAAATGAAATGGGATGAGATGAAATCTAAATAATAACTTTATTTTCAGGATCATGTAGTTTTAAAAGAAGCATTTCTAGACTATAGTACAGGAAACCCCTTTTATTTATACGACTTCTTTGTGAATTCTCAGTTGTTCAAATTGACCTTCAGTTGGAGGATTTGCAGGTGACTTCAATATAGAAAGCACCTGTTAAATATTATTTGGAAGTGTTCTACCCATCATTGATTTTGAACTCTTCTTATATTAGATACCTGACATATCTGAAGGCAAATTAGAAAACTGAGTTTTATAGACCATCAGAATAATTCTATCAGCAACATAAAAGACAGAAAACCAGAGTGGAAGCTTTGAAGAAAGTGAAGTGTTTGCAGCATTTCTGTTTCCCTGATTTTGATTAAAAAAAAGAAAGCAAGAAAAATATTGGGAACTCTGGCAATGTCACCATAATTTTAAAGAGCAACAAGGAATGGAATCTTAAAAATAATACAGATGAATCTACATACAAAACAAAAACAGACTCGGAGACATAGAAAACAAACTTATGGTTACCAAGGGGAAAAGGAGGGGGAAAGGACAAATTAGGAGTATGGAATTAACAGATATAAACTACTATACATAAAATAGATAAGCAACAAGGATTTACTGTTGCACAGGGAACTATATTCAATATCTTGTAATAACCTATAATGGAAAATAATCTGAAAAAATGAACATTCATAACTGAATCACTTTGCTATACATCTGAAACTAACACAATATTGTAAATCAACTATACTTCAATAAAAAAAATATATCTCACAAAAGGACAATCAATGTGATTCTACTTACATAAAGAACCAAAACAGGATTTAGGAATACATATGCATGTGGAAATTTTTAATGTCAGAGGGTTGAGATACACAGAGGAATTAGAATCTTCTGTTTCTGAAGGTGGGTGATGGGAATACGGGCATTTGTTTTTCTGTTATTCTGAAACTATACATTTATATCACCTATGCACCTATCTTTGTATAAGATATTTCTCAATAAAAATCTTGCCATACATCAAAAAAAAAAAAAAAAAAAAAAAAAGGCAACGAGGAAATGGGTCTTTAGTCTACATTTATGGAGTCAAATAGTTACCAACGAGCAGTCTTAATTTCTAAAAAGAGCATTTTAGAACATATTGGAAAAGTTTCTTTTTTCTTTTTTATTTTTTGATCGCGCTGCGTGGCTTGCAGGATCTTAGTCCCCAGACCAGGGACTGAACCCGCACGTTCCCTGCAAATGTTTCTTAGGATACAACAGAGAAGAAAAATATTTAAATGATAAGCATCATAATCTTTATAAGAAGTATTTTTTAAAACCGCAAATGTTTGCAATCCAATGTTTTTAAGGAGATTCATTAAAAAGTCCATAGATCATTTCTTCAAAAAAAAAAGAAAAAAAATCAATCTTAAAACAAGCCATTTCTTTACTAATAAAGTGAATGACCTAAGAATTTGTATGCAAGTACCAATGTGAAAAAAATGAAAAGAAAGCATGGCATTTCATGATCTTTAAAAATGTAATAAAAAGACTGGTTGCCCTGCATAATATTTAAGTAGCCATTAAAGCATGAGAAAAACTATTAGAATGTTAAAATATTACATTTCTGAACATACATTATGATTTAATCTAAAGGGGAAAATCAGAATAGTATATAAATATTTGGAACCTGCAAACTTTCTTTAAATAAAAAACAAAACAAAACATTCAAAAGCACCAGAAGTAATACTGTACTTTACAAATAAAAGTGTCCTTTTGCCATTTGCAGGCCCACGTTTTGTGGACTTTTAAAAGCTGTGGTCAACCCGGTCTGGAATCAGGAGAGATGTCTAGGACATAACCCAACTTCCTGAATGAACAGGTGTGAGTAATGCACACTCTTGTTTCTTTCCCCACATTGTTAATAAAAGCAATGAGAAGAAAGGCACTAGATCGACCAAGGCTGAACATTATTCCAGCCTGCAAATCATATTCTCTCCAATCACCTTCATATCCTGTAGTTCACTATTACATTACCCTGTTTAATTTTCTCCATGGCCATTTTTACGTACTCACCCTCCTCCCCAACCAAGTTTATTTTTACTTACTAAAATATAAGCTCCAGGGAACCTTGTCTGCTTTATTCACCATTGTAATCCCCGAGACCTAGAACAGTATCTAGCACATAGTAGAGGCTCAATAAATACTTGCTGAATGAATGGATGCTACCCAAAGGTTGATCAGAAAATCAGATCTGGTAAAATAAAGGGTTCAGTTGACTGTGGATCCCACCTCCTAGGGGAACAGCTAGAGAGCTTTAGACTCCTGATATAGTCTTAACTTGTAACCACCCAATGTACGCCCTATACCACTGTCCATGTGATCTTCCAAAAGACAAATCTGATCCACTTAACCCCCCAGATATTACATCAGTTCACGTGCATTCCCGCGGACCACAAAAGTCTGAAATGATCTAACTCCTGCCTACCTTGCCAACCAAACCCTGTCTACCATATACTCAACACAAGCATACCTTATATTTCAGCAACACTGGATTCAGTTTCCCGAATATTCCACGCTGTTTCAAACTTAAGCCTTGCCCGTTCATGTTTTTCTGTCTGCCAACTCCATTCCCAATGAGTTAGTGAGCTCCAACTCATACTTGCAGTCCCAGCTAAAAGATCTTCCTCCTGTGTGAAGTCCACCCAGAATTTTGCCAAGTTCCATTAGAAAGGGGAGGAAAGGAATAAGAGAAATACAGAGGGTATAATCACAGTTGAACTGAAGTAGAAATGTGACAGAGGCCAGGCACGTTATACAAGATTGGAGGGATAATGAGGAACCATGGAAGGCAAGCAGGGAGAACAAGTTGAAACAGAGAGCAAGGAAGCAGACCTGAATTGGCTAATGCTAGAGATCAGGAAGAAGGTATCAAAAACTACCTGAGAAACAAAGAAAAGGATCAGAAAGTTGGATGTGGGTCCACAGTGATTAATCTGATGGAAGCAGTAAAACATTTTAATTATTATTTTTATTATGGCACACACCTTGACTGTGCTCACTATTCAAGACAGCAAAGAATGCTGCAAGGATTTCAAAATAACTCATACTTCCAACAGCATTTTGTAGGAAGGAAGATTTTTTTATGAAGAGAATTTATTTTTTATTTATCAGTAGCATGACAAAAGAATAAACTTCCAGACTGCATTAATTCTGGTTTACTAATGGAAAAAGAAAAGTTAAATGTGTAAGTTGTAAACATTAACCTACATTACAGGGATGTTCTTAGGATTAAATGAATCAGAATATATAAATAGCACTTAGAAAAGTATCTGACATATAGTAAGCATTGTAATAAGTGCTTGCATTCATTGCTAACATTCGCTTTGCCAGGTTCCAGATTTCTGAAACATCATAAACCAAAAAACAATATATGAAGCCAAAGCAATTCTAGTACTAAGTTATCAGAGAAGCAAGCATAAGTAGTTTAAATAGATAGAGGAAAAAAGTATATGTGGCCAAATTTGACAGTATTAAAATACCAAGATTGAACATATGTTTATATAATTTTTCCTAAAGGATTTTTAAGACTAAATATGGAGAACAGAATAAGCATTCAAATACCTGCTGAATGAATGAATGTATTATTATATATCTGTACTATTTGAATTTGTATATATTATGTTCTACTTTTAGTAAAGTAGAATATAATAAAACTAAATATCATTATTAATACAGATACTGTTTTTAATGGGACAGAATAAAAAATTGTTAGATTCATATTTTCAAATATCAATTATGGATATTCAATTTATATGACATGAAATATAAAGTTGTGAATAATCACACTGAAATAGAGAATTTTAACGCAAAGAAGAGACACTGTTAAAATGTCTTCTGTAAAAGAAATATTTATTATAAATCTATTAAGCAGTACTTTTCAATGATATAAAATCTACTTTATCTCAAAATAAGTTCTAAGAAAAAAATATCAGTTTCTAGTGTGAAATCTGGAGCTCATGTTGACTTTGAGATAAGATTAAGAACTAAATTATTAACATACATAGTAATAGATTAGAATATACATGATACAATGTATATTTAGACTATAAAAAATTCTAAATATGTATTCTTTTTGTATTCTGCAAAGTATCCAAAAATGCTTAAAGATACAAATGAATATCAATTCACAGAGATTATAATTAAGCATTTAGTTATTGAATTCCAATGAAAAATATTAGATAACTAGTTAGCACATGGTCAAATTACAGTTGAGGACATATGCTGGGAATATATTAAAAAATCATTTTAGGTCTGTTTTCTGTTATAAAATTTCTCCTTTATCTTAGACTAGGCTAAAAGAAAAGTTTATGTAGTTCCCTTATTTAAACCAAATCCACTTAAAATGGGTCTCCTGTTATAAAAGGCTATAAATCGGACTAAATATTTCTACTCTAGTATCCTAAGAAACAATAAAACAACAGTTGAGTAAGACATACAGAGTAAATCATTATAGTATCGTTATCAATATGCCACTCATGAAATCCTGTCTTCTATGACTTCATGAAAGTGAAAAAAATGATAATATTCCTTTACTCTTACAGAACGAATTGACTCAAGAGTCTGAAGAGATATAAGTTACTGCATTGTTGAATACAAACAATATGCTTATTGTATAGCATGACAATTTAGATTAAGGATTGATGTTCACATTTTTTTTTAATATTTAAACTTGATAAACATGTATTAAATAAAAAGTCAATAAAATCAGATTCATTTTCTTTGCTAGAATAACCACCACCACCATCACCAATATACTTTTTCTCATTCCAACCAAACAAAAACCTGGACTGAAACAAATATAAAATCTCAAGATAGAACCCTATAAGCCTTATGTACAATTCTTTATGTAATATTTATGTTGGATTTCAGGTACTATATTTTAAATGGAGCCATTTATTTCCTGATCTTTCAACAGACTACTCAATTTGAATGCTAATTTAGATAAATGTAACACTGTGGAAAGACCATCCATTTCAAAAAAAGATCAAGATCTCTCATCCACAGAACACACTGATTAATTAGGATGCTTAGGGGTAGCACATCTCAGCTAACTTAAATGCTATGCTTAAGTCAGGTTAATCGGATTCACTTTGCCAGTACAGTATCCCCAAACTGATTCTGGGACGGTTCATTATTCTGAAGATTATCATTCTGAATTGTACCTGATGCACAAATTCTGGAAATACAAGAGATTCAGGCTGAATCTCCTGGATAATGGCCCCATAATTATTATTTCCTTAATTCTCCTAAAAGAGGTGAATATAAGAGGCTTATTAGTTGGGCTCCAATAACCTAGTGCCTTATTCTAACAGAAGGACAGCAATAGTTAATTCCTCTTAACATTAAATTCTCAGGAATTTATCTGGATTCTCCCTTCATGTACATGGACAAAATTACTTTTAAGAATCAGATAACTCTGGACCAAAACCTCCTAAACAGTGCTGGTCTTTCTACAAATAAACAGCTTAATAATTGCAGCGGTTGGGGTAGGTGGGGTGGAGAGGAGAAATTTAGAACAGGTTTTTTAGTTTGCAGTTAAGTTTTGAGATTCAATGCAGTGTCTGTCAATCTAAAATTCATTCAAAATTATTCTTCACAGACCATGTTAAACACAAGGGCCGGCTCAAATATGAATGAGGTACAAAAGAAACATAAAAGGCTGCAATCAAAAGCACTTTAAATATTAAACATGAAGGGATATTATATATAAAATACGAACAGATAAGTTTTAAAGTCTAAAATTCTGCACTTTGACCCATGATACAACTGTTCTTTACATCATGAGCTTCTGTGTTTAATCTATCTAATAATATGTGTGACTATCATTTATTTAATATACACTATGTGACAAAGATGGTGCTGGACCCATTACGGAAACACAATCTCATTTAATCCTGACAACACTTCTGCAAAGTAATCACTGTCTCTATTTACCAGAAAGAGAAAATGAGGTTCAAATTGTAATTACAAGTAAAAAGAAGAATCAGAGTGGGGATTCACCAACGTCTGACTTCAAAATCTGTAAATTTTCTACAGTACCACTTTGCTCTTCTACAAAACTAACTGGAGTCAATCCTCACTCCAACCTGTAGGTCCTACATATGCAAATTTGCATATCCACTAAAATTTATTTGTAACCCCCAAATCAATACTCATAGTGCTTTCACGGTCATTCACAGACGTGAGAAAAGCAATGAAAAACTTGAGTCACCTGAGGCACATGTGCATGCCCTACTGAAGTCAAACAAGGCAACACTGCTTTCTTGTTTTCAGCTCTAATACCGTAAGCAAGTGTCCTTTTTGTGGTTTATTTAGTGCCATGTTTTCCACCTTTTCGCGCTTTCTTTGGTGATTCGCTGTGTTAAATGGTCCCCAGGCATAAGGTTGCAGTGCTGTTTGCTGCTGCTAAAGCACAAAGAAGGCTGTGCTGTGCCTTACGGAGAAAACACACGTATTAGGTAAGCTTTGTTCAGGCACGAGCTATAACGCTGTTGGTCATGAGTTCAGTGTGAATGGATACACAATATATGTTAAATAAGGTGTTTTTAAACGCAAACATACATAAAACAAGGCTATGCATTGATCAAATGATGAAAATGTCACGACCAAAGGCTCACAGGAGCCTGCGAGGCTGCGTTTCTCTTAGGAGCAATGGTTCAGCATTCGCTAATTCAGTGTTGCCAGCAACTTTATAGAACATTACTATGGTGAATAATGAAAACTCTGATTGAAAGTTTTTCTCCAAAAATGTTTACATTAATATTTCAGTAAAAGATTCTCCTTCTGTCATTTCCTTCAAAGAACATCATTATTTTTTGTAGTCATCACCCATCTGTTTAAGAAAAAGAAACCTTATGCTGTCATTCCATTTAATGGGTTGCAGCTACATGTGTCTGACTTTGCTCAGGAAACTCATCTCTCTTAAAAGCAATCTGGCTTTCCAATGTGAAAGTCTAAGGAATTAAGTTTCATTTCTTACTCCTGGATGTCAGAGCTACTGTTTAAAGATGACTGTTTCGTGAGATTACGATTTTTAAGACTAGATGGTCACAGGTAATAGGGACAGTACAAGCAACAACAACAAAAAACTTAGCATAGGAATTTAAAAATATCAGCACAAATTGGAACTCTTACCTTTCTTGCCCAAGTCAGATATTTTATTAAAAAAAAAAAAAAAAAAGATTACAGTACTTAAAACTCCAAACAAGGACAATTCAGAATTGAAAGAAAGAAAACCTGAAGGAGCCCATTGTCTTCAGCAAAATTTTGAATACAAAAAACGTGGACCAGGAAAACAGTTTGTGGCCTAATGCACTAGTTCCATGATAAACACACATATATAGTATATCTCCATCAAGTGAAACTTAATCACCTTTTTACAATTGAGAGAGGGAAGGCAGCTTTTACTATGGTTAAGCCATGTATCATCAACACCATGAAGCTAGCCTATCAGTTGTAATAGCTTCTATAAAACACAACAGTGAGATCGCAATAAGCCTAGAAAATGGGCTACAAATCCCAGCTATGCTCAAGCAAGCAGTGAACCAAAAATAAAAATAGGTAAAACTGAACCAAGAGCTAGATAGCATTCATCTAGCTTCATGATTGGTAAGGCAAAGTTCATAGGCCAAGGTTTTAAAGTGACTTATTCAGATCTAAAAGACAGTCGTTATACAAAATAAAATAAAAACATTTATGTAAATTCAGAAAAAAAATCACGAAGTTTCACTCCAAAGGACATAGCACAAAAAAGCTTACTTACAATGACCGAATACCATATTATTGTCCCTCTAAAATATCACTTTAAATATGCAAAGGTAAAGAGACTCAAAGTTGCACTTTATCACTTTTAATCTCTCCAGTTTAGACAAGCAATCTAAAAGATGTCACACATTCCTACTTAATACATTTGCCGGAATCTTTCAGATTGTAACTTTAGGTAAAGAAAATGTCAACTTTAAGTTTCTTTTCCAATCATCATATTTAAATTAGCCATTAAATGCTGAATTAACAATTAATCCATACAATAATATAAAAATACATGTATTAAATCACAATTTTCATCGATTATTGGAACTTAATAAAAATATTAATCATTTTAATATAATCATTTTGAAGAACTAGGCTGAATGTAGTGTAGTGTCTAAATTATACCATCAATAGAAATGTTACATTTTCCCTTCTGCTTGGTGAAAATGAGCTCATGCAAGTATTTTTGACACTCACAGTGACACACACATTTGCCATTCTAAGGATGTGTAAGCAGCTCTCACTTTTAAACATGACAATATGATTCAGTCATACAGTATTTGTTGAAATACCAGCTTTCACATGATTTCAATACGCTCTAAGCAAGAATGATCATTTTGACGGTTTCAGGTATCAGACAGAGAAGATAATTTAAAAGGTAAGAGTAAATGATTCCACTAGCACAGACGAGTTATCACCGTGACTAGTTTAAAACTAAGATTTTTCCAAGTACAATAAAAACTGTACTATAAAATACAATGGGTTTGCAAATACAGAGCAATTATCCAAGTAGAGAGCAAACTTGAACAAAATACAAACTCTAGCAGATTATCAACCTTACCTATTACTCATCTTAGCCCTTGTTTAAAATACCCTGAGTAAAATGCAAATATTTTAAATAATGTTGGCTATATAAGATTTCTCTAAAAATGAACCATAAATGTCAATGCATCATGTTTTTAAATTTACAACAGTCAGATATGTAAAAATGAGTTCTTATCCAGTCACAATATAAACATTAAGGAATACTGATGTGAGATCTGGAAGCTTTTAATTCTCTAGCTTTTGTTAGCATGTTGGCAAAGCAAGTGATACATAAATGGTTTCAATGTAAAAAAAAGATCATAAAAGAGAAAAATATATAAAATTTACAGTAGTTTCTACCCACCCTGGGCCAGCCTAGATCCCTAAAAGCCTCCCCCATCAGGTTCACTTCTGACTAAAGGAAGAATACCAGTCCTCCAGCAAAAACAGCCCCATTTTTTCATCAGAGAGGCTCTCACTTCAATGATATTCCTCCAGGGGAAGAGGACAGGAGCCAGGTTCCCTCGAATGTCATTCCCCAGATGTTCAAAACGTAACTAATTTATTAGCATTAGAAGATTTGGTTTATAGGGGAATCTCACTGGTCCAGTTTGTAGCCTACAAAAAAATGGATTATTTTTAAGTATAACATTAGAATACGAATAAAGGATGAGGATGTGGCTTTTTATTCCATAGAAATGGATACATTTCCAAACATGAGAAGTAAACAAGAAAGCATGCCTACCATTGAAGTTGGGGTCCCTCCCGATTTTTTAATATTCTTGGAAGGCATTCCATGAAGGCGACTGAGTCTGGCTTGGAAACCTGGAAAATCAAAGTCCTCAATTGAAGGAGGGTCTATGATCATTGGAGCATGGAATAAGATCCTATCAATTCAGAATTCAAAGCCATTTGGAGGGGGAAATATATTGAACAGTAGTGGGGAAGAGGCAAAATTCACACTTAAAAGATCCGAACCGATGCCTAGTAGGGTTTTAATGCAGCCAGCACACGACAACCAATTGTTTAAGCATTAGAGTATTATCCTGGGTTTTTCTTTCCTCCCAATTTATCTTTCTATCATTTCAACGTTTCTACCATGGGCCTAGCAAGAAAGCAAGTCAACCTTCCGAATAAATTGAAAGCGTGAGAATTCAGTGGGAGCTGAATTGCTGGTCACCATGTTTCCTCATAGCATCTTGTGTCTATAGTCTTTCATTTCCATTTAGCACCTCCTCTTTCAACGACTATTCCTAGACTGACTATAAGTCCCCAGTATCCACCAGTCAGGCAGTGCTACTGACCTCTTCTTCCCGGATGTGACATAAGGGGGAAAGAACCAGTTAGGATACTTTCAAAGACAGGATCTGGTAAATTTTTGTCTAGATCAGTAGGATCTTCCTTTTCCCACCAGGGAATGACTCCAGTGATGCCACAAGCTCCCCCTGATTCCTTTTCATAAAACCAGTCGCTCTGTTCATCATCACCTGTGCAAATACAAGAGATCCCCCAGAGATTCAGTTTCATCATCCAAATAAACCAAGCTGTCAGATTCAGATTTAAAAAATACAAGATGGTAAGTAAATCTGAATTTCAGATGATTCATTTTTAATATAAATATATAGTACTTGCACAAAATTTTCAGTATACGTCCAAATACGAAATGGGTCCTACTTATACTAAAAAATAATTATTTATCTAAAATTCAAATTTAATTGGGGATCCTGTATCTTATCTGGCAATCATCTATATAATCTGTAAAGAAAACTTTTTATTCTACACCACGGTTTCACTTAAGAAATTTTTTTTTAATACTATGACAAGAACTTCCATCAACAATAACATAAAATGTTGTTTCAGAACCAATTTAAAAATGTGAAAAACAATAATATACTGGTTAATCCTTTGGCAAAAACTGTAGGGAAATCCAGTTAAGGTACTACCCTTTCCATATTAAGGAAAAATAAACCTTAATCTCCTGCCAGGAATTAAAAGGTATAAAATTATAGAACTCATTCTTTGCAGCTGATAATGGTATATAATTAGCTTAATTTCATGATTTCTATGGAGTGCAAAAGGGGAAACAATCATGAACAGATGTGACTAAATGAAATTAATCTGATTAAGTTCATTAAGAAATAGTTGTGAGAAAGTTGATTTTAAATGAAAAGTGACAACACTACAGAGTTTACAGAGAAACTACACTGAACCTCTACAAGCAAGGTATTCTTAAAACAGAATACTATTCATAGTAAGTCTGACTTCTAGGAACATCCTTGAGTGTAACCATGAAGTAACAATCAATTGAAAATTCAGTTTGAAATGTGCCCTTGGTGTGAATCAACAGTATTTTGTATTTTTTTTAAAAAAGGAATAATAAAGAGATGTATAAGGAGACAAAAAAACAACAAAAAAAAAAAACCCACAAAAAGCAAAACAGAAAAGCAGATGGTTTTAAAAATAAGAGACAAATAACATTTTGAATATGATCTGAGATTCATTAGTCTTCTTCACGATTCTTAGAAAAACTACTAGCTTCTAAGAGGGTCGTCACAACTGCTGTAAACTTTTCTCCTTTACAGAAGACTTCTGGTTTCCAAAATCTCTTACTACAAATGTTTTTAAACACAAACTAAAAAAACCCTTAAACTTCCATTGAAACTGATTTTATGGGAAATGGCTGTATTTAGAATTATGAGGGAGTTAAAAATTTAGAGCATTTGGAAAACCAAAGTCACCTGTTTATTTCAATTGAGGATTTAATAAAAATTATTTTTTTAAAAAAACAAGCAGAATTCAAAGCACACATATATTAGTACTTTCATTGAGAGTTACAGTAGAAGTTCACAGGTCAGGTATAAGCATAAGAAAAGAAAGGGAGTCACTTGAAACTGACTACCCTAGATCTTAATTCCAATTATACAACATTATAATAGAAAAATGGGGTTATTTTATTTTTGATGTGATACACAACTTTATTCTTAATACAGAAATCAAATAGCTACAGATTAAGAACTTGGGTTCTAAAGTCAGACAGAACAATTAGATTTCTACTGTTTTGTAACACTGGGGAAGTTACTTCAACTTTATTAGTCTGGGTTTCATCATCTGGAAAAAAAAAGAGGGGGAGATCTCATAGGGTTGTATTAAGAATCAAACAAGAACTTAAAGTAAGTTAAATGTAAAAAAGCACTTAGCAATATGAAACGTAATAGGCTCACAATAAATGCTAGCAGATTATTCTAAGCCATTCAATGCTTCTCAAAGATGGATAGGCTTGTCAAAACGTTATTTTTTTAAAAAGTGTTTTCATTTCATTTCATTACCAAAGGCAAGTTTATAACATAACTTTGGGTAGACATAGGTGTTTTAACAAGAATTTAGGTATATTATCAAGGTAGTCAAGCTTACTCTCAGCCCTGAGGTTCTAACATATTTCAGTGAAGTCTATGGTCTTCAAAACAATTATGTATCTATTTAACAGGGACAAATGGTTTACAAGTAAGCAAAAAGGAATAATAATTTAATTTACTTAATTTGTACTGCCAAGAGGAGGAAAAGACTAAGAAAAACACTGTGGGGCAGCTATTATATTATCCTTTTTTTCATAACATCATTAAACTATTTATAATTAAAAAAAATAAATTTTGTGGGGTTTTTTTTTCCCTTAGAAATTACTGCTTTCCTCTAAAGATCTCAAGAAAGGAAGAAAACACTTATGATAAGTATTCGTTTGTATGTATCCTGCCCCCTTAGTAAGGTTTTCATATTTTCTACTGGGACAGGTAGTTTCAAAATAATGCCACGTTAAAGTGTGAAAAGCTTCAGGAAATTTCAAAGATGGGAAAGATGTAAGTTGCAAGACATTACTGTTTAACAGTGTACAGTATTGAATTCAGGAAAATGGTCTAATTACTTACAAACTGGATAGGATGAATAAATGTCACAGCTGAATAAAAATGACAAATGACTTGCAAATCCACCTTTATTAATGCTTAAACAGAATTAAATACATTTGGAACCAGGTGGAGAATGAGAACCAGGGTCTTGTGAACTTGCTAAAAGAGACAAAATTGAAAAGACTTGAGGTATGTAAAGCTTTCTCAAGGAAGATAATCCTTCCTTAACATTATTAGCTCCACAGACTAGCTTTTGGAGATAATTAACTACTTTAGGTTATGAAGACATAGCATGGAAAGGAACTAAACCCCAGTCCACTAAGTAGTGTGTGGATTGCACTAAGGTAAATGGACTGCAGTCATCAATTTATGAAATAACTAGTAATAAGCACAACTTGAAAATGAAGGCGTTTTTCGCAAAGAGATAAAAAAATAGCATCTCAGTACCTTGTCTTCCCTCATCATTGGTAAACAAACCAGCATCAGTGCTGCTGAGACTGCTGGAATCACTAAAATAAGGGAAAAGAAAAAAAAAAAAAACAGATCAAAAGGACAATTGATCTCTCACTTGTGAAATTTTAAAGAGACATGGCAGCTCAGAGATGGAACTTAAGCCTGACAAAGATCTGAAAGAAAATAAGATGATTTTTTTTAATCAAACTGCAAATATCCCGGTTCCATTAACTACAGGGCATATTATTTTTGGCACATAAAACCACAGGAATCTAATGGGACTCTGACAGCAAGCCAGATGTGACTGCAACGAGGTGCTGACACAATTGATGCACTTTATTATCTGCTTTCATCAAATGCTTACTGCTCCTTTCTTATTCCAGGCAATTCAGCTTGAGCCCTGAACACCACTGCTCAATAAAATGGGGAAAGTCTCAATCAAAAGCAGGCTCAGGTTTTCTTCAGCACATGAAATAAATACAAGGGCCTGGGATAGAATTACTTTTCATAAGCATATTTGCAAATATTCCAGAAAAGACATTGCTTAAGAATTCCCAACAACTCTATTATTTGGCAAGGAGGAAAAAAGTTTACAATGGTAACAATCCATTAAATCAAAGCTAAGGTCTCTCTGAGCAGAAAATGAATATTGCCAATTATTAAGGAGGAAGTATACAAAAATAATGGGTTCTTATTATTTCCACAGAAGTTGGAGAGTATGATACAGAGTCAAACTTAACATATAAATGAAAATAAATAGTAAATATTCAACTGACATGAATTAAACTGTCACTTAGTTTTACCAGAAGCGATGCTTATATGAGAGTCTAGTTAGTTAAAAAAACCACAAGGACAAGGTCAGATAATAAGGGGTTTAGTTTTTAAAGAATATTGAGTGACGTTCTTAAAAATTCTCATATACTCTCTTTTTACTGTAATTCTTAATTCTAACCAATCAGGAAATCACCCCAGGTGATTTTTAAATTACAACACTTTTCCATCAACAGGGAGAATTCTATAATCTTAGTTTAAAAAAAAAAAAAAGCATCCTAATCTGTTTTAAAATATGTAAATTGGGAGTTCAGCATTAAAATTATAGATGAAATTCTAAATCCACACACTTTTCTGAATATAAAATATCATTTCAGTTTTTGATTTTTAAAAAATAAATATAAACAAAAAGTATAAAAATTTAAGTGGCACATTCTCCCAAGAAACAATTAGTACCTTTTTCTTTAACTTTCTTCAAATTAAGTGAATGTGTGAAACTATCCTGCACATATGTTAAGGAAAGAAAACAATACTTTTTAAAAGCATCATGTCAATACATATTTTCTTATTTACAAACAGGTATGGTCTTCTATACATAGTGCTGTTAGAGTATTAAAAACACTTCAGAAACTTTATCTTTCTGCTATTTAGCTGTCCAAACTACTATGGATTTTTTTTTTTCTCTGTGACTGAGTAGTGCTTTCTCATCCGCTCTCATCAACACAACTCTAATAAAGGGCCTTAACATACATACCTTGGGTTAAATTCTTTTTCTGAAACCCTCGAGGCAAAATTATTTAAAGTTCATACATTTTTACACTTTATAAAGGTACATTCTAAAATGCCTAAAAGGAGTCTGGGGTAGCACTTCATAATCAAACATATTAATATGTTTTTTTCAATTAAATGAAGGAATATCCATGTTAAATACAGGTCAAGTTAGGTCTGGCCACAAATTAATTAGTTTTTCACAGCTTTCAGGATTCAGATTTGCAGATAAAGGGCTGTGAATCTATGTGCCTTTATTTATTTATTTATTTTTTTGGTACAATGGTCTTCCAATCTCTCTGAGTTCAGATTTACCCCCTTTAATCTATTCTACACATAGCCAGGTTCATCTTTTCAAAACATAACTGGTTGACTAAAAATATTATGGTATCCTGGATGGGATCCTGGACCAGAAAAAGGACAGTAAATAAAAACAAAAGAAATTCTAATAAAGTATTGACTTCTGTTAATGTGTCAACATTGGCCCATTAGTTCTGACAAATGTACTATAGTAAACGGATGATATTACCAATAGGAGAAGCTGGGTGTAGGATGTACGGGAACAGGGTATACAGAAACTCTCTGTGCTATCTTTGCAAGCTTTCCGTAAATCTAGAACTATTCTAAAAGAAAGCTTATAAAACACACAGGTGCATATATGTGTGTGTGTGTACATATGTGTGTGTAAAAAAAAAAGTCTATTAAAATTCTTATGTATAAAATAGATAACTAATAAGAACCTGCTGTATAAAAAAATTAAATTCAATTAAATTCAAATAAAATTTCTTAAATTACTTCCTCAGATTTATTGGCTTAAATTTAGATATCAAGGCTTTCCATGGATGGGCTCCCACCTAAATTCTTCCCATCCCCATCTCTGGTCCTTTTTTTTTAATGTCTTTTCTCCAAGACGTATCCCTATCTCCTCTCTCTTCTCTGCCTGCTGTTCTTCTTAAAGATACAAGAAAATCAGAATTCCCTCTCTAAGGTCAGCTCTTAGCCCTTAACGATCCTTGGCCTACTTGGAGATGTTTTTACACGTGTTTTAAACAGGCTTCCTTATTTACATTTCATCTAATTGATATCTAGCTAGTTGCTCCAAGTATATCATGTAGTTGTTAGTGGGTACAATAAATCAGAACAAGAACTTAAACAGAAGCAAGGCTTTCCATTTTCAGGAGCTGAGGGTCGTTATGGCTTATCTTCAAGGACACCTCTTCCCACTTGTTTTTAGTATGACTTTCATAGCACAGTATTTAGAGGAGAATATATTCCATGAATGCTTGTTGAATTAATGCATGGATACCAATCCCAATCCCCTGCCCCAATCTGTTCATTTCCTATATTTTCTATTCTTGATACCTGTGCATCATCTGAGAGTCCTTTCTCGTTCATCCTCCCCAAAATATAGGCAGCCAACCTTCCATTCATTCTAACTCTTAAAACTGCTCCCAAATTTTTTTTGTCCTCTACTATTGCTGCCATAATTCACCTCCCTCTTAAGGATGGACTGGAGATCAGCCAAAACTAAACGAGCCACTGTTGTCAAGGTCAGGTATCTTGATAAAATATAAATCTAATTGACTAAAAATTCTTCACTGACTTCCCATTACTTATATGATGAAATCCAAACTACCATAGCACACAGGCCTTCAAAACACAATTATTGCTGTAGCCTCCGCTTCCACTTTATGTAATGCAGTTACGTTACCTACACTTTCCCACATTCATAGCACTTGCTTCACAACCATGGCTCTGCATAAATTATTCCCTCTACCTGGGATGATCCGCCTTAACTCCTCGATATCTGAACAAGGCTTTCAGTCACAGTTCTTTAGGAAGTTTTCCCTCACCAGTACCTTCCGCACAGCACATTTCTTTTTCATCATTTGCTTGTTTGGCTATTCCAGGTTATGAGGCTGAAGAGAACCAGGGCTGTCTTATTTGTCTTGGGACCATGAGTGGTGAACAGTAAACAGTAGTTATTCAAATGTGTGTTAAATCACACACACAGAGTGAAGTAGTTCCGTTCTTATCTACAAATCAGTTCCAAGGCAATATATAGCTTTTTATAGTAGGAAAGCTTTGGAAGTGGTCTCAAAAAACGCTTATTCTTGTTGGGAAGATACTTTAAATGTTTAGCAATTTTCCCACAGGAGGAATATGCACCTAACTCTTAAGTGACCACAAAGAATAGCTGTATAGGTAAGTTTAAAATAAGAGGAAAAAAATTTAATTTATTCAAGAGTGAAAACATCCTCTTTGAAAATTTGTACTTAGGCTGTTGACTGCTGGGTAGCCTGATGGCACCTAATACTCAAATATTTTTTTACAATGAAAAGAAATGAAGAGAGTTTTATCTCATTTCTAGTCCAGGGTACACGTCTGTCAATAAAAGGAAGACATCAATAGAAGGAGGGGCTTACACAATCAATCCAGAAAGCAGGTAATCTGTGAATAATCCAGAATTGAGGATTTATCTCCACTGCCACACACCCTCCCTCCCAGCAACTAAGCAAGATAATTACTTTCAAGTCAAGCTAGATGGTCCTCAGTCACAATGGCCCAATACTTGCATACAAATAATTCTCGTTCCAGGATAAAAATGACAACTTTCTTGGAAGAAAAGCAGGTACCATAAACTTCTCAAAACCTTCCTGAAACATTTATGTAATTTTTAGTTCTTTAGAAAAATTACATAAATAGCAAACCACCTCTAATAAAAGGTCCATTCTATAAACTTATACCAGGTCCTACGCATATCTGTAACCACATTTACAAGGGGAAAGAAAAAACAAAATATATATATGCGCTTATGAGATCCATAGCTCACAATCCATGTGATTAAAATGATGCCAATCTTACCAATTAAAAATCAAATACTCTTTCCCAGACCATTTTTAAAGAATATTTTTTTCTTGACCATAGTTGTGCATTTGATTTCAAGGACATGCTTAAAAGGATGAACAGTGCCAATGTTTTCTCATTCCTGCAGGTAACTAGTTCTGTGTAAAAGAAAAGCGATCACTTACCTTTTGAAGGTGTCAAAACAGTCCTTAACAGCTATCATTGTGGTATACCTCTTTTCTAGAATGCACAGATTAGACTAACTGCCAAAGGATTACTGCTTCTCCCATTTGTCTAATGACAAGATCAGGAGTTTCTAGACTATAAGTTGGGTTTTACAATTCATAAGTGATCAGAATTCCTAGCAATCTACAGACTTCTTAAAATATCTAGCCACTCACAGTGCAGTGGTATCAACTTTGGTTCTCAGGAGTCAGAATAAACTGATGAACCATGACACTAAAAAGCACCAATGGCTAAAGCTCTAAAATTAAACAAGTAAATAATTATAAATGCAATTCTAACAGTTATAAATGTGCTGTTATTCAAAAGCATTCTTTCCCATTGAAAATCCATTTCCTTTTCTCTTTGTAGCTGAAAATTAAGTCATTATAACACCATCAAAAGACTGTTTATAGATCAGATAAGCAATTTTGCTTTGCACTAAACATCATAAATTATAAGTAAATAGAACCACGGTTAAACAGTACTATCACTACCATGATTATAATTTATACTTATTTTAAAATAGAACTAATTAAAATCCGAAACACATTCAACGGCAAACACTGGAGACATATTTTTATATTTAGAGAATAGAAAAGTCACCTTTCACTCATGAGTTCATCTGAGACCTTTTGCTCTTCGTATTCCATTTTGTCCTTATTGGTCTGGCTTGTTTCCTCACTTTCTAAGACTACTCCTTCGTCTTGGATTTTTGGTCCTTGTCTGACTATTTTCAGTTTCCTCTTCTTGACTTTGTTCTTGGTGAACTCTTGATATTGGTAAGCTCTGCTGTCATTGTCCATGTCCTGATCTCTACAAGCTTCGAGGGGCTGGGGCATTGTCCGCTTGTTAGCGCTGTCCTGCGGGAGGTCCACTGCCATGCGCTTGACCTTCCTCCTCCTGCGCAGAGGTCTGTTCCCAAGGCTGTCCACGGCAAAATCAGACTCGTGCCAGAGAGGTCTTTTCCCGCGAACGTTGTTATTTAAGTTCGATGATGGCCTGCGCTTTGCCACTAACATTTGGTCGTCAGAGTCGCTGTGGTCTTTTTTATTATTATTGTGATTCTCTCTATAGTCCTTGCTTGGTTCTTCTAAACTAGAATCAGAGCCTTCGCTTAAGCAGTGACCGGTCTCCCACGGGTGATGAACATTATACGACCTCCGTTTTCTCCCTCTCCGTTTCCTGGCCTGGCGTTTCAGAGGGCAAGAGATACTTCGAGAATGGTCTCCAGTTTCGGCAAATCCACCTCGAGCTTGCTCCGAGCTCTCCTCCAGGGCTGAGACAAGATCATGAACCAGTTCTTCCATGGTTCGACTGAAATGCCTACATTTTTTTAAAGAAAGAAAAAAAAATTTAAATAGTCAGAGTCAACCATATTAACCTGGTTTATGGCAGCAGACAATTCATTCTAAATCTGACTAGAATTAATAGTTATTATAAAGAACTGTGTAAAAGCTGCTTAATTTTCCTATCTAAGATATTACAGTTCTAAATATTCTGACTCATTTTTAAGTTTTTTCTTGTATAAGTGCTTTTATTAAACACAGGAATTACTTCAAGATAGAGTAAGCATAATATCAGCAAAGAAAGAGCCCAGTGATTTTATATTTTTACTGTCTAATTATGGAAAAGTTATTTCTGCTTAAATCACCATACCTAAGTCTACTCCTGTCCTTTTCCTAAAGCCAGTTTTCAGAGCAGATGTACAGAGTAAAGAGAACTTTCTCAGTCCCCCTGCTGCTCCACCACACACACACACACACACACACTAATTTCTAAGGAAACAAGGAAACATACAACCCTCTTCTCACCACATGCTCTACCCAGTCACTGCCATGACATGCGAGGCAGGCAGAAAGATAGGCAGCTGCGTTCAAGGTTTGTAATATATGTGAAAAGAAAATTTAACCAAACGCTAGGCATATATTGAGACCACACTAACCTCGCAACCCAGTGCAGCAGAAACCCTGTTCGTATTCAACCTGGAGCCCCACTGATCTAAAATGGCCCATCATTTTTCTTACCATTACTCTGAAGCAGTCTCTTAGGCCTTACAAAAACAAAAAACAAAAAACTGAACTATGTGAGAAAATCATCCACTTGTCAGCAAGGATAAACATTAGTGTTCTTTGGGAACCTTTGTAAATTATATGGGTCCTTTCCAAACCCAACAGGGCCCAGACACATGATTTTATTTTTTAAGCATTACAAGTAATTCAAATATGCACCGTTCTTATGAAGATCATGAACAATCATTTCTTAGACTGAGTTCTAGAAGCCCCTAGGATCAAAATATTCTCGATTATAAAGGACTGTATAGTTTCTAGAGTCTATAGCAGGGGTAGGCAAATTTTCTATAAAGGACCAAGTAGAAAATATTGTAGGCTCCACAGGCCATTAGGTCTCTGTCACAACTACTCAACTTTTCCCATGGTAAGGCCAAGACAATCATAAGAAATATGGAAATGAATGGATATGGCTGTGTTCTAATAAAATTTTATTTACAAAATCAAGTGATGGCCAGCCATAGTTTGCTGACCCCGGGTCTACATACAATCTTTATAGTCTATAATTTCAGGTGTTCATAAGTTCCCTTTAACGACTTTCAACTTGATCTTTTGATTTTAATGATAACTTGAAAACAAACACACGTGTGATTCAACTGGATTTAACACTTAAAATACGAAACACGCATAACGCTTCCAACACTTGAGTATTTATTATGTGCCAGGCTCATTTCTAAGTGTTTCATATGCATTACCTCATTTCATTTTCACATAATAACCCTATAAGGTGGTAGCGGAAATACACAGAAACAGAGATTTAAGGGAGGCTTGCCCAAAGTGACACATGTAGGAAGTGGTAGAAGCAGGATTCAAACTGTGGCAATCTGGTTCTAGAGCCTGAATGCTTACCCAACTACAGCCAAGAACAGCTACACAAGTCCAGTATCTGGTTTGCATTTTTATTTATGATTGATTTAGCAGCAGGGGATACTATTTATTGTTGAGACAGATTTAATACGCATCTATGTAAAGCTAATGACTCACAGTTAAGCATTATATTCTTCTGAACAGAAAAAAGGGATGGGAGACCTGAATCAACATAAGGCACTGGGCAGTTGGGTGGTGAAAGTGAGTCGAATTCAAAGAACCAGTGATGTAGTCCTCAGTAAAATGCACACTGTGAGCAATTAAGTAATAGGACATTGTCTTTCAGTTAATGTGGGTTTGTATTTTTCAGATCTATCTCCTTCGACATTCTGAATGAATAAACAAAAAGTCTATATAGACAAACATTTTTCAGAAACATGGTGATTCAAATATATATATTTTAAATGAACTCTGGAGGGCCGCTAAAAATTTTTTTTTGCCTTTAAAAGGTTACTCGGGTTTCAGAACACTGAATTTGATGAAGAGAAATATGCATCACATAGGAATTAGCATTAAGCCAATACAAGGGCTACAATTCCAACTACATTGATAAGCCAAATGGATCTTACTTCAATACCTAAATGTTAACAATTGCCTTTTTTGTTTTCCCTTTATTGCAATGAATATTTTGTTTTTTTCCTTTAACACCATGTCTTTGGAGGAAACGTAGTCTGAGAATTATTATCTCAGAAAACAATACTGTACTTTTAAAAAAATTCACTGGAAGCCAGTTTAACATGTACTACAATAAAGATCCTTTGTCTAAAGGAAGACTCAGTATCACCTGGTTCTGGAGGAATTTACTTTTTGAAGAAATAGTTTTCTTATCAATGGGTGAATGACTGGTTCTAAATAGTAATATGAAATTAATTAACTCAATGCATGAATATAATCTCCAACTAAAATTGCAGGTTATTTTGGAAGTTAAACTTTAGTGCTTTACTTTAGAAGAGAAAATGTAATGGTCCTAACATTAGAAAAAGCTTAGCACATCAGACTTAATCTACTGAAATTTGATACTATTCATTAATTTCATTTAAATTAATTCATTATACTGCTGTGACTAATGCAGTTTAACCAAATATAACCAATAATATTACTAAAAATGAAAGCAAAATTTCTTTATAACATTATTAAAATTGTGCCAGCCTTATCTGATTTTATATTGATTTTCTTAAGAGAAAATAAAAAATATTTTAACTAGAAGAATCTAATTTACTCCATGATGTGATTCAAACATGAATCAACTAAAAAACTACTTTAAAAAGCTTTTCAAAAAAACCCCTATAAAAACACAGAAAAAATACATTTAAGTGACATTCAGAGTTCAAATCACTTTTTCCCCTTTAGTTTCAACTCACCAGAGTCCTGCAAGTCAATCTCAACCAAAACTCCTGTAAATGAGCCAGTACTATTACAGTTAGTCAAGCTGCTTCACTTACACCTCTCAGGTAAAAGTGGCATCAACAAGCTTCACAGAAATAGTCATTATAAGAGACCATCACATGATCAATAGCTCATTTATTTCCTTTGCCTTGGCAGTTACTGAAGACCATTGCCCCGAAACATTTTATCCTAAAGATATTTTCTTAAATAAGCCCTTTCTTACTGGAGGCGAAAACTGGAAATACGTAACTTTTCTGTACAAAAATCTATGTTTGTTAAGCAACCATAGTTTTAAAGGCTGAATTATAGTAAAATCCAGTGAATTACCACTTAGCTAATTCGTAAGTTTTATATTCACATTTATAAAACAATTTCTCTTCATTTGGAACCCAGTGGAAATGAAATCTTTTGGGAATAGTTTGCACTGAATATAATGTCTAAGAGAACACTAATTGTTTTCTTAAGCTAGTCCAAATGAATAGAATAAAATTACAGTCCCACTATTTATATAAAGTTGGATTTTGTAAAAGGAAATGACTTGAATAGATAAGCATTTTGTTTTTTTAGGTGGTATTATATTATGCTGAGCAATCTATAAAATGTATGATCAACCCAGAAATTGATGCGCCAGTTTCAGGTAAGAATATTTGGCCAAAGGTCAAGTTTGCTTGTCCTCCTCCAGGCAACATTAAACATCCAGTAAAATGAGTGAATTTCTCTCCTGGGCTTCCTTTAACACCAAGTTCTAATTAATTCAGAAAAGGCCTTCCTAAACAATGTATGCTCTAGAGTGAGGAAGATCAGTTAATGTAGAAAACACTGCACTGAGTTTAAGGGTTTTTTCAAATGTTTTTGGTTCAAGGAAGAAGAATCAGGAAGCTGCCCTAGTCCTAAGTTACTGCTCCTATGTCCTCAAAGAGCTGACAAGTTGACCGAAGAACCAAGGGCCTCAAAGGGAGTCAACAATGTAGAGGCAGGCATAGCAGGAGTTGAAGTCCAAGAAAGCCCAGAAAACAAATTCCCCCCAATAACCAACAACTAACTATTTTGTCAACGATTATTCCTTTTTTGAAGCCTGTATTGGCAATAACTACTATTCCTAGAAGGGAAAAATACAGCATATATAGGAAAATTAGGGAATAATTTCCTTTTCTGAATACTGATAAAATAACTGTAACAAGAGGATGGACATGTGTGTCTACTGAATAAACCCACCAAGTTCATTATAAAACAAAAATCTTCCAGATATACCTAAAGGGTAATTGACTACAGCTTTCACATATCTAGTTAAGAAAAAAGAAATTAAATACTCTTTACCACCTCGTACATGGTAAAATTCTCATCTTCATCTCTGTAAAAAATTAGATCTTCTACAAAGTTAAGTAATTTTAGGAGTGGAGTGCTAAAAGGTACCTGTGCTAAATACAACTGTTCAATTGGCTTCAAAAATTTAAGGGAGTAACGATTTACATGTTAGATTCTGTATGAATAAAAATTCAGTGAGTACAAAAACACTGAACCAATAGTACATAGTCAAGAACTATGCTGATGAATATATACTATTACTACCACAAGCTTAAGAAGAAAATAGTTTTGGAATTAGCATGCCTTGATATTCATGTGAGCTTTTACTTAAGATAGGAAAGGTTGGTTGGTCTTAAAAGTATATAGCAAATAGGGCTTCCCTGGTGGCGCGGTGGTTGAGAGTCTGCCTGCCAGTGCAGGGGACACGGGTTCGAGCCCTGGTCTGGGAGGATCCCGCGTGCCGCGGAGCGGCTGGGCCCGTGAGCCACAACTGCTGAGCCTGCGCGTCTGGAGCCTGTGCTCCGCGGCAGGAGAGGCCGCGGTGGTGAGAGGCCCGCGCGCCGCGATGGAGGGTGGCCCCCGCTCGCTGTAGCTGGAGAGGGCCCTCGCACAGAGGCGAAGACCCAGCGCAGCCAAAAATAAATAATAAATAAATAAATTAAAAAAAAAAAAAAAAAAAAAAAAAAAAAAAAAGTATATAGCAAATAGCCAAACAGATTAAAATGAACACATAATAGTGTAGACCATGACCGTGAGAGACTAAACAGGCAAATGATGAGCCTTAAAGATGGCACATCAAGGGCTAAATTTTATGACTAATTTAACAAAATATGATTCATAAGAATGTTCTAAAGTTTGATCAAGATTTCTGCTGCTCATAGGAATTTACAGATTTCCTTCCTTAATGGCAATATCATTTGTCCAAACAAGTCTTTATCTCAGTCTAGTAACCGATTAAGAGATTACATCTTCAATTTTCTCTATTTATGTATTTTGGGACAGATCATAGGAAATTAAGAATAACTCTAACATTAAATGGTAACACTTGGGCTAGTTTAGAAATTCCTTGACTTATCTATATAAACCATTAATTGTAAGTAATCTTTTCTCTGTTTTTTAAAAAAGTAGCATGGGGGCTGGGGGAATCTATCTTATTCTGAAACATGCAAATGATTAATTATAACTTTACATTGACACTAGGCAATAAGTATGGAATAGAATTCACTAGGGGGAAAAAAAGGCTGGAAGGAAACTGTAGAGAACATGAGCTTTAAGAGTCAAAGCAAGAATTTGGAAGCTAAATTATACTATAGTCATCAGCCAGAGGACCTTGGACAAATTCCTTATCTTTTGATTCTGTTTCTTCATCATAAAAATGTGTATAATGACTATCCTGTAGGGATTCTGTGAGGATAAGAATGGGAACTTATGTGTGAGAGCAGTTATTTCATCTTTCAACAACCTCTACACACAAATAAGAGGAAATTGTTATTGAAATAGCAAATCATTCTTCTTTTAAGGTACAAACTATACTATGAATCCCGAGTATGTCATAATAAAAGCTAAGACCATCAACTTTTCTGAGTTCTTGAACCTCTCTGAATGACGGTGAGAGAGGAGTTAACAGACATTTGCAAAAACCTTGCATACAATTTCAAGAAATTTAAGCACTTCCTTAAAGACTTCTATCGATTAAAAAAAAAAAAAACCAAAAATCTCAGGTTAAAAAAAAAAAATGCTCTGTATTTGACCTACTCCTATCCTACTGATATACAGATATAAGAAAAAAAAAGATGAAAGGATATCATCCTTCCAAGTTAAGAGCCACAAGGTTCGCCACCAAACAGAAAAACTCATTTCCCATGATGGGAGCAAAAGTTCTACTGACTTGCACTCAACTGGAGGTGTTGCTGGCAGCCACTACTTTGTCACTTCTGTCACCACGGGAACCCCTAGAAAGCTTTCTTTCCTCCTTACCCTAGCAACGTGACAAAAAGCAGATCATACATGGCTTTACCAAAAAAAAATCGAATTCTACTTTCCAAACACTGATTTTCTAATTCTACTTTCCAAATAGTGATCTAATAAGGCAGCTCATTCATTATTTAAATTTGAAGATCATTCTTTTGATTTTTTTTCTTCATTTAACGACTTCAAGAGTCATTCAAACTTCTTTCCTTATACTGTAAACACTTTCAAAAAGTAAACTATTGAATAAAAAACTGCCTAAGGAAATAAAGTCAAAGTCTAAAACAAACAAAAATAATGTAAAGCCTAAAAAATAATTCATAACAATTCTTGTTAACAAGAATATATTAAAGTGCATCTAGGCGACCTTCTAATATTTAGGAAATGAGTCTCATGCATTGCTCATACATGGTGAATACTCAATATTTTTGAATATATTCTGAACTCCTAGAATAGGAATGAGAATGAAGACAACTGAATATTAATTACAAGTACCTAGCATAATGCTTGACACATAACAGATGTTTTAAAAAAAGTCTGCTGAATGAACAAATAACAAAGGAAATATATGACTTGACTGAAAATTTTAACAATCCAGATTTCAAATTACAGAAACCTGACTTAGACAAACCTGACAGTATGAAACTGAGTTCAAGACAAAAGGCCAAAAAAAAAAAAAGCAGTTATTTAAAAAGCACATTTTCACTATGCAGTTTTCCAGACCTAAAGAAAATTAAAATAGCAAATAGAAATGAAATGATAGAAGAAAATGTCCAGAATCAAGTTTATTTGTAATGGGTTTTTTTTTAAAGCAAAGCCACATAAAGTGAAATAAATAGATACTATAGCTCAGTAGATCAATAATGATTCAATAGTTTCATTATCAAGAACTAATTTTAAAAAATCTGTTTAGTTCAACCTTCAAAATCTTTCAAAAAAAAAAAAACCTCAGAAATTGACTTTAAATATAAATCACTAATAAAGTAAAAAGTAATAAAGTGTGTCAAAATTCTAAATGTGACCTGTCCATTAAATGAATCAAATTTTAAAAGGCAGGTTAACATTTTAAGTACCAAAATAGATACTTTTTGGACCCTACTTTCAAAATTGTATGTGAATGAGGTGGCAGGAAGAGAAGATAGACATTCCCAGCTACAAAGATTTTATAAAAATATAATATGAACTATTTATAATAACTTGCACAAAAAAACATATATTTCCTGACACACAAAAAAAACATAGAACTTTTATTATTTAATTGTATAAAACTTTTCTTCCTTAGGCTTTTAAATTATAAAATAATATATCAGTTCTTCCTTTCAACAAATTATTAAGAAAGAGAGGAATCATCTACATTTACCCATGTGGTGCCTGAAAATTGAAAAACCAGCCTGGACATTGGAGAAAAAGTTGAACTCAAGATGGGAGTTAGATACATCAGGAATTCTAGCCTGGTTAACGAATCTGGGCATATACCTTCCGGTTTATATACTCCTTGTGATATGGTAGCTCATTCGGACACATAGGCAGTATGCTAGGATAGTTAAGAATTTTTTTCTTTTAGATATACTGGAATCATACTGCAAATATGATACTTGGGTATATATTTAAACTACATTTGCTCCTGTCTCACCACCTCTAAAATGCAAAAAATAATAGCACCTACCTCAAAAAATCTACAAGAGATGATACATGTACTTAAAACCCGGCACCAAATAACGGCTTAGTAGTAGCATCCTTAGTGGCACTGATATTTCGTCACTGGCATAAAACGCACAGGCATAGTACAGCAAATGTATGATCAATGAATGAAAAAGACAATTCCATTACGAAATTTTGAATAAAGTGATGGTTGCCCAGATGAACTAGAAAAAAGGGATCCAAATTTCTGGAACACACTCATTCTGTCAAATCAGGCATGATTTAAGAATTCCATTCAAAAACGCTGATAACATGCCAGGCACTATGTTATACTCTGGTGCTATAAGAAAGGATGAATTCCATGTCAAGTAAAATAGAGAACTAAAAGAGGGTTTCTCTATATTATAAAGAGGTACCTAACCATGAATTGGGTGGAAGGTGGAAGGGTGAGAAAGGAGGTGAAAAAGTCATACTTTTAAATTAGATAGTCATTTATTGCACAAATCAGCATCACTATAACAAGAGTAGACCAGTCTACAGAACACATTTTGTCTCCCCCCCCCACCCCCGTCTTAAAGAGATGCTTAATGGTGAAACATTAAGAAAGGTACCCTGGAGAGGGAACCCTGAAGTGATGGAAATGTCCCATATCTTGTTTTGTGTTGTGGTTACACAGTGTATACAACTGCCAAAACTAAAAATACTAAACACTTAAGAACTATGTGTTTTATTTTATGCTAACTGCTTCAACATTTAACAAAAAAAAGGCTCATTTAAAAAAAAATGCTATTTTTCTCACAGGAAAATGTGAGCATTTAAAAGGAGCATAACCAAGATAATGGCTATAGTTCCCTGTGCTATACAGTATATCCTTGTTGCTTATCTATTTTATACATAGTTGTTTGTATGTCTTCAGCCCATGCCCCTAATTTGCCCCTCCGCATTATCTTGTAGTAACTTTCAATGGAGTATAATCTGTAAAAATACTGAATCACAATGCTGGACACCTGAACTAATACAATACTGTAAATCAACTATATTTCAACTAAAACAATTTTTTAAAAAGGAGCATAAACAAGTCTATATTCATTATAAAATGAACTACAGAATGATATGATCTCATTCAAAACATTTTAGGCAAGATATTCTTTTAACTTTTCAGTGATAGGTGATGCAAAAGAAATTCTTCAGACCACAGACTACTAGAATCCCCCACATTCTCATTTGCTGCAGATCTAGGAATGGACAGACATATTACAGCTGCATTTCACCTGTTGTTCAACACTTTATGTTTGAGAATAGTCAGTGGAAATTTTGCTTCTTTCACTGTTAGTCTTAGGTAGACTTGGAGGAAAAGGGTTTGGGAGAAAAACAAGACCGGAATTACAGAGCTTTCAACTAGAAATCCAAAACCCAGCTTCTAGCTCTAGGACTAAAGGATGCATGGCAACACTGGACAAGTCACTTAACTATTCTGTGCCTCTGATAATCTCTTAGCATAGGGCTGTCATGAAGATAAAGTGTGTGTATTTGTGAAAGCACTCTGACAAGTCAAAGCAGTTTATTATTCTAAAGTGGCGTTGGTGGTATGATACTGTAGTCGAACCCCAAATTTAATCCTGACATTTACATGTTCTCAGGGGACACCCCATGCACATCTTATTTGAACTAGAATGGAACGTTCAAGGGGCAGAAACTGGTAGGTTACTCCTACTCCAAAAACCCGGGGTAGGAAGGCGAAGTCTCCTCCACTACTAAACTTCCAGGAGTCTAGATTTCTGGGATTTGATCTTTCAAAACACCTGGGATAATCTAGTAAATTTAAAAAGGCAAATGAGGAAATAAGGCCTATATTAAGATACATTCTTCTGCACCCTCGTCTTGTCAACAATCAATGAGGAAATGAATTGTTCCTGGAGTACAGAAAGGTTCACGCCAAAATTATTGTGGCGTGGTAGACAAGCCATCAGCAAGCATTAACTGTATTCCTTCGCAAATCTTTAGCACACACCTCAACGCCTTCCTCAAACTGCGTCAATCCCAGGCACGAGTGAGAGCAAGGCCTAAAGGTCTTCAGATCATCCATCACAACTCCCTCCCCCTTCCATTCCAGGTCCAGCGGCCTCCGGCCATCACACCCTTTCCAGATCTCCCATCCCCTGGGCCGCCAGCCTCACCAGCTGTTCCCGGCGGCTGGAGCTCCGATCGGTTGGCGCCCGGCGGCCCCGAACATTAACGACACCCAGGAGCCTGGCCTCGAGGCTCAGGCCCGAGAACAGACTCCAACTACCACAGCACCAGCGGCTTCCCAGAGGCAGTTCAGCATTTTGAGCTGAGCTTCCGGAAGCCGACTGGCGGCGGAAACCGGATGCCAGGAGCAACCATTAGCTCTCCTCCCCGCCCCCACCCCAGCTTCCTTCTCCGAGAATCTCCTCCTTTTGCTCGCAGAAGATATAGAAGCCAATAACTTGAAATTTTTCATAAGCAAAATTTCTTAATTTTTCTTTCTAGTCTTCCGGAAACTGAAACAGTGTGAGGGAGAAAAATGTAAAGTCAACGAAAAGTTGAACCCCCGGGACCAGCGGAATGGTTTAGCCCGGTTGCCTAGGAGACCGAGAGTAACTCCAGTGGTGCAGCTGGCGCGCTGAGGCTATGGCCACGTTAGCCCGGCTGCAAGCTCGGTCGACGAGTGTAGCACATCAGTACTACTACAGGAACAGGTAGGGCATCAACTGGGGGAGCGCAAAAAGGCCTGGCTTCATCCCCAGCCCGTTATTCCTCAACAGGAGCTTCCTATGAGCAAATTCCCTAACTCGCTGAGTACCACCCACTTCTCTTCGTCATTTGTGGGCTGCAAACAGAATCGCAAATTTAAAAGTAGTGTTAGCATACAGGGGGATTATAGATACAGGGGGCCATGGTTATAAGCTGGAGATGATTTTAAAAATTCCAGTGTAAATAAAATTGTAAAATGAAGTGTTTTCCTTTGACATCATCACTCCGCAATGTGATGAAACCTGTGTCCTCCTTGTAGAAGGATTAATGGCCTGACTGGGGTCGCCCAGCCTCCTTAGCTGGGTGAGCTCAGAGTATCCCCCATCTACCTGGGGATTTGAACCTCCATTATGTCACAAATATCACTGAACTCAACTGTTCTGTGACTCAATTGTCTTCCCAAGTGACAGTATCTAAACTATTCTGACAGGCTAATCAGTACCAATATGTTAATTAATAGAAGAGGGCTAAGGAAGACACTAGCGGCCTTATCCATCTCTCTATACCTAATCTTCTCACTAGAGGTTCATTTGAACACTGGCCTTCTGGAAGCAGTGCCTCAGGAGGTTTTCCAACTTAAGAAAAAAATCCAAAAAAAGTAAATCAGACCATAGTAGAAGATAGTGACATGCTAGACCAATGGAAAATATGCCAAGAAGACAGAATCTTGCTGAGCTCTTCTTATTCTAACAGTTTTCTCACCTACTGTATTCTTAGAGCACCGTGTACCTTTTACAGCACTTGATCACAATTTAATTTTACATTCTGTTGTGAGATAATATATGAGATATATAAGTATCATCCCTCTTAGCTGCACAATAATTACTTGTCTAATAATTCCATAAATGAATCTTTCAATCAATCATTGGTCCTGGTTTACATAAATGTATGAAAAATAGCTACAGACCGAAATTATGTATTATCCATAATTATAGATAAATTATGTGGAAGGTCCTGTATTTATGACATAGATATCTAAAAGAAATAAATTCCATCCCTCTGATGTTCACAGCCTAATATGGAATATAGGCACTTAAAAGATATTTACAACAGAGTAAGCATGAACAGGAAGGGAAATGCCTAACGTTTCTTGAGCGCCGATTATATGCTGGGCATTGCATTAGGAACTTTTCCATACAATATTCATTTGGTTTTCACAACTTTACAAGTTAATGTATTAATCTATATTTTTAGAGCTTGAGAACAGTGCTGTAGAAAAGCTTGGTGAAGTGTCATGCAACTGCAAACAGACATAATTTTTTTCTAAAGATTTCAGTGTTAATCTTTGTCCCCATCTCCTGACTTTTGACAATGGGCACATTTTCCCAAAGCTGGAGGTGGTTTGGAGAAAAAACTAGGGCTCTACAAAGGCCATGATGAGAATAGGCTGGCATTCCTTCCATTTCATTTATTATTATTATTAATATTTTCAGTATGAAGGAAAGTCTCTAAAGATCACGAAGGAATCAAAATTTCTGTTTGCCTAGTTTTAAAAAAAAAGGGTATTGATTAGCATAGGAGCAAAAACCATATAAAATGTTAGTATATGAAAAAATAAACGGGCAATTTCCTTAAGAAATTGTTGTCATTTCTCATCTGTTATTGACTAGATTAGTTCTTTTGTAAACTTCAGTGTACATCACCTGAGGGTCTTGGTAAAATGCAAATTCTGATTCAGTGGGTCTCAGTTATGGCCAGCAAATCTGCATTTCTCACAAGAGTTCCTGTCAGGCCCCATTTTGCATAAAAAGGGAGACTTTGTAAGAAAAAAAAATGGTGCATGGGCCTATCGTTTAATTTGTGAACATCCATACAAGTTATATATTTATTCCTTCTTTACATGAGACAAAGAAAATGAGGTTCAGGTGGATTGATAATTTGTATGAGGTCATAC